>NW_023495113.1:0-115484 GCF_904425465.1 Colossoma macropomum | reverse complement strand
GGTTTCGCACAGAGTGATTTTGCCTCTTTGAGTATTTGGGCCAAACTTGGACATTTAATAGAAAGTACATGAATGTGCACACAAGTCCACAAAACAGTGTCTCAAAGTGTGAACCGTTCATCAGGGCAGTGATGAAAAAAATAAAACATAGATTAAATGTTTAACAATACTCAAGTAAAAAGAATGACAGAGTGATGCTACAAGATGAACAGAAGCTAACAAGACATAGTCATATGCAAACGTTTGATATGTATCTGCACATGATAGTTTAACATATTGAAAGGAAATTTTAAATACAAAATCTGCCATAACTTTTGCACAGGTCTCATTTTATGTTGAATTCCTCGATATGTTAATTTCCGCAAATAAAAAGTAAACATGCACAATCTAAAAACTTCCCAACAAAAAATAACAAAGCAGTAAAATGTTAAGTTCAGCTGCAGTCAGTCTGCTGTACTTACCATCAGACTTTGGAGAAGAATGTGTGGTTGAAGTGGTTGGTCTGGTCTGTACATTGACCACTGCAGTAGGTGTTGTAGTTTTAGGTGGACCCTCTGTAGAGAGAGAAGAGTTTGATAGTCAGTGCAGGAACAGAACAGCAGTAAACAGTTCACTTTAGATAAACAGTAACTTTAATACTGTATTTTGATGAGTATATTAATAATAACAAAAATTAATACTACTATTAATGTGTTTTGTTCCTCTTAATAGCATTATTATTGTACTCATGAATGAGCACATTAATAATAGGAAATGCTGAAACTATTGCATTCAGTAACACTTTGAGGGTCACAAATTACTTGAAAATTATATGCTAATAATAATTAAATACTAGTTATCTATATATCAACTAACTGCTTATGAAGCATTAGGTCGTGGTTAAATACATAACAATTAGTAGATTAGTGCATCGTGAACTGATAGTTCAGAGCAGAGCACAATGTTTGGGTGGTGGATCATTCTCAGCACTGCAGTAACGCTGATGTGGTGTGTTAGTCTGTAATTAGAACTACAAAGTGGTCTTACATGGTAAGTGGAGCTGATACAGTGGAAAAGAGTGTAAAAACAAGAGGTGGATTTAATGTTATGACTGATCTGTGTTTGTTTAGACAGAATGTTAATTTGTTAATACTAATATGCACTAAAAACATAAGCCCCTCCCACACACACCTCAAGTATTTGTAGATGTAAATTAACCACCCAGTTGAAGGAATAATATGCTAATTAATACCCAAGTCTGGAAAATTTTATTTTAAGGATTCCTGGGTGCATTATTTTCATCATATTATATAACTTTATGCATTTATTAATATTAATTATATCACTGATGATAGTGATTTTCAATAATAATCTGTGAATATAGCACTCAATAATACCATGGGTGAATGTATATGTATCATATCTTTGTGTTACACAAAGTTTTCTTAATGTTAACTTTACTGATATTTCTCCAAAAGCAACAGAAGTGCGTTAAACTGAAAGTGTGTTAAACTGAAAAGTAAATTATTTGTTTATTATGTGTTTACTGGCTTTTGTATGTTTGAGAAAAGGGAAACATTTGGACATTTACTGAAATACACATGAATGCATACACAAACACCAAAACACAAGTGTGAGCTTTCAACCTACGACTGACAAAATACATTAAAAAAATGAAATAATTTCAAAGTGAAAATGAGTGGAAACACATCCTCTACAGGGAAAACACTTAAATATGACAAGTTCTGTAAATTTTAGTTTAACATATAACATATAACAAAAATGTAAAACATGGCAGAACTTTTGCACAGGGAAGGTTCCCCCACGATGTTAAACTTAGCAAATACTCAGTAACTGTGCATTAAAATGTGCAGAAGTGTGTTGTGTAGAGGATGTGTTACTTACTTACGCTTAAAAAAATCAACAATGCATGTCATTTGACCAGGGTGCACAAACTTTTACATATAACAGTGATGAGGGGTGCAATGCTTAAAAAAATCATTGAATTGGTTCTCTATACAGTTACATTTATTAATAATAATATGTTTTAAAATGCAGTAAGAATATAAACTTAGACAGTGTTTTACCTTCTAAAGTGAGTCTGATGGTTATATGTGAATCATTAACAGCACAGGTGTAATCTCCTCCATCCTCTTCAGTCAGGTGTGATATGAGTAGAGAGAGATTTCCTGGAGAGTGACCATTAAACAACTGAACTCTGTTTCTGTACTGATCACTCTCAAGGGACATATCTTCCCATTTATTTGTGTTTCTGTTGTATTTTCTCCAGACCAATACCTCAGGTTTGGTGTGTAGGTCAGTGCAGTTGCAGGGCAGCAGTACTGACCCTCCTTTATGTGCAGTGATAGGCAGTATTGGTCCACCGTTTCCCACCAGAGTGCAGGCTGCAGACACACATATAGAAAGATCAAATTCATTATAAACTCTTTTTATCAAATCATGATTACAGTTTTTATTTTAAGAATTTAATTTCAACCCACAGTTCCAGATAATTTCAACAAAAAAAATCAAAACTCAAATCTCCTTTATAAACAAAGAAAATGATACAGAAACAGGTGCATGTAAAGCATATAATTACTGTCCTTTATATCAGGTAAAAAATTCAGAATAAATAAACCAGCAGAAGTGATTCAAAAGATTATTACATTGGCTTATTTTAAAATGAAGTGTTTTGTTTCTTTGTTTGTTTTCCAGAGCAACACATACATACATATTTACATGTTCATAAAATGCTGTTTGAATATGTTGCATGCTTAATGTCAAAAATGCAACTCGTTCAAATTGCAATTTTTGACCAGCTCATGAATCAAATTTTCATGATGTCAGTAACTCAGTAACAATTAAAAAAAGTCACTCACCTTCAGAGACATGAAGCCCAATGAAGAGAAGATAAAAAGTCAGCAACATTCTCACTAGTAAAACAACACTGAGTTCACAGCACACTGACAGCTCCACACCCAGCACTACACTAGCCCTGTATACCACACTGAGTACACAGCTCTCTCAGCAGCTCTTCACTGGAGTCTAACCCACTCTAATGTCCGTGCAGCTCACAGGAGCTGTGTTTAAATCAGCTAGACCGGAACTCTTCTGTCTTTTAGAGATTTTATCAGCAGCTTCTTCAGAATTGGAAACCACACACAGTGACGTGGTGGACTCTGAGTCATGAGAACACTGACTGTTTCCTCTTTTGTGGTGCATAATTTCATAGCACACACAGGTGGACACTAGAAATAGCCAAATAAAGAAACCTCATACACACGTCTTTGTCTTTCTGACATATTGTTCTCATTTGATGTCTTAGCCTGTTTGCTTTCATGTTTGGGTACGTTGAACTGACATTTACCACTTTTTTATAGTCTCCAGTCCTGCAGGTGTTCCGGAAGAGCAAATCCACACATATTCAACTGGTAGCTCCTCTGCTTTCATGCAGTTCCTCAAACTTCCAGCACGTCATGATACAGACTGCTCAGTCAGCTTTTATATCTGCTTTGGTTTTAAGTGTGTGTGGGTGTTTACTTGGGAGCAAAATTCATTTTGAAGTGCATTAGGAACTGCATAGATACAAAATATACAAAAAAGAAACACTTCATATATGGATATGTAGCCATTTCTCAGCAATCTGTTACTAATTTGTGCTTATAATTTACAGTGTTGCGTCTCAAAACTGTTTCTAAGCAGTTCTCACACTTTGATGGTTAAAAGCGTGAGAACTAAAACCATGTCTGGCTCATGTACTTTTCTGCATCTTGTATTTTTTTTATCTTTTATCTCTCCTCTGCGGTCTGGTTAGTTGTTCTCTCTGGCCCTTTTATGATATTGAGATATGATCTCATGGTGGTGAAACATATATGTGGTCTGCATCACTAAGTTGAAGTACCTTTAATAGTGTCAAGTGTGGCTGCTGTCGGGGGGAGGGGCTGAGCTACACTGGCTGGAAACCTGAAAAGGCCTCAGATACACAGACACCAGTGTGAGTGACCCAGAGTGCTGTATTTACACATGTGACATATGAAAGAAACGTCTATTTGAAGTTTCACTTATTTCAGTCTTTGTTAGAGCGCTTCTCACTGTAACGCCTGAGACACTTTTTATGCTTCTCTCTAAACAGACACCTGCTGACCATGATCAGGGGAGGAGCTCCAAACAAATGCTTGTGGGAAACATGACGACTCTGCATCTTTTACACACAAGATACAGTAGACAGCTATCATAGCTTCAGTGATCTACACCGAATTAGTTTACATTGCATTTTGTATGGGTATGTTTCATTTTTGGCCTGTAATAACACTTCTTTTATCTTTTATCTTTCATCTAAACACAAACAAAAGTGCCTTGATACTACTCGAAGTGTGAGTGGAGCTGGGTTCTAATGTCAGAAGAGACAAAAATAGAGCTTTTGGCAACAAACAAGCAAGTAAAGACATAAAACACATGGATATACAGAAAACGCCTGGAGTTCAGTACAGAGTACAATGTGTGATGGTTTAGGGCTGATTTTCTGTCCAAGGCTCTGAGAACCTTCTTTAGATTTATGGTATCATGAACTCCGTTAAGTACCCGGAGATTTTACCTAAAAAAAGTTTCAAAAACACCAAGTGCAGCCATGTCAGTAATAATGACACACATGATTTTGTTAAAAAAATGCATCAGCATTATTCTTTTGTTAGAAATTTAAATATTGCTCCTATTTTTAAAGTGAGATTAGACAAATTAACCAATTTATGCATCATACAAAAGATTAGTGATTAGTCTTTTTCATGCTTTTTCTAACATTCTTTTATTGTTTTATTCATTTACATTACTTTTCGGTAGCATTAAAACTAAAATTAGTCTGGTTAAGACAATTTGATATATAGAATGCAGCAGTTTACACAAAACAACAAAAATGCTTTCAGGAAGGCACAACACAAGATTGTAAAAGTTCAGAGGTAGCACTAAATCATGAAGTACTCAAAAATGATCAATAGGACCACATCTGGCCCACACAACACATGCTGCAACCCAAGTCAATCCCAGCTCATGACATCTGGCCCACGTTCGGCCTACACAACATGTGCCATAACCAAAGTCTAGCCCGGATCATGATATCTGGCCCATGTTTGACCCACATAACACGTGCCGTAACCCAAGTCAAGCCCGGATCATGACATTTGGCCCATGTTTGGCCCACATAACACATGCCGCAATCCAAGCCAAGTCTGGTTCATGACATTTGGTCCTCGTCTGGCCCACACAACACATAACACAACTACATCAAGCCCGGCTCATAAAGTTTGGCCCACATTTGGTCCATACAACACTTGCCAGTGCCGTGACTGAGCAATAAGTGCCAAAGGTGGCACAGATTAGGCCCAAATGTGCCTGCTATCTGGAACTCCAGTGAAAATTTCTTGAGTTTTTTCGTTTTTGTGTGATTTGGCAGTTATGTCATCTTTATTATCACGTTTATTATTAATACAGCGCTTTTCTCCTACAATTAATAAAACATACAATCACCAATAAACAAAACAACTTACAACACACACTAAGTCACAAGTCTTCTGCTTTTTGGGGGGATTGTGATTAAATGAAAGTATACAGTCACTTAGCCGGTCCGGAAACAGTCATTAGTTGTGGGGGAGAAGGTTCCTCTCAGCCTGGGAGGCCTCACAGCTACAGTGTAGCATCACAAAGGTGGCCTGATCAGGCAGCCTTCTTGCTGTCATGTGACTCAACTGCGTGGCCTGGGAAGCCTTGTAGCTGCATTGTATTATAGCTCATGCTGCTGCCCCAGGAAGCCTCACAGCTGTTGAGTAGCATAGCTCCAGTATCCAGCCCAGAAAGCATTGCAGCTGTGGTTTAGCATAGCTCAACTGGCCGGCCCAAACAATTTCATAGCTGCAGGGTAGCATAGCTCAAGTGCCCAGGAAGCCTTGCAGCCTGGACAGAGTCCTTAGCTATGTAGGAAGCTCCAGGTCAGGTTAGTATGCCTTGTAGCTGTGGTCATCCTCAGCTGCAGCACTGGTCAGCTGAGGCCTTTACTGGCCTCCCACTTGCTCAAACTCAAGCTTCAAATGCCTTGACTGCAAAGGGCAACTGCACCTTTCTGAGACAGAATATTTGTCCCTTCCAGGCACACCAGTCTCACACGACAGGGGAACATGCCTTCCCCACGTACACACACACCACGAGCTACCAACTCAAGTGAGACACAAGTGACCTTAATAAAGAAGTGGTGAAACGATGTTAGTTCGTAAGAGCTACCACGCCGCTGGGTCCTACTGTCCCTCAGTTGGCTGTAGTGCTGCCGGGTCTTACTGCAGTTGTATTAGCTATGGCTGCTGGGTCCTAGTGCATGCTCCCTTTGGGAAGCACTACCCAGAATTACAATATTGCTTTTCACTTTTATGCCAGTGATACATAACTTGGTCTCCCACTGAAGTCAAATAACTTCTATCCCTTGAATGCTTTTGGAGCATTGAACTCTGATTACCTGCTGGTGCTGGTGTAATTTTCTTCCCACACTCTGGGTCAGCCTATTGGATCATTTTATAGGGTTATTTCTAAGTTTCTGTGTAGGTCAGCTGTTGGGTTTACAGCTGTTTCCAACTCAGCAAAATAATGTCACATATTTTACTCAGACATTCAATATTTGAGTGATAAGCTACAGCTTTAGTAAACAAATATGAAATATGTGGTGCATCATTCGCAATTCATAGACCACCATGCTGTTGCTAAAGGGCTTTTCAGTCCATTTGCTACTTTAAATTAAGGACAAAGTTTTTGCATGAAAACACTACACATAAAATCTTCTTGCAATATTTGCCTTGACATATTTAAGTCTTAGTAGTTATGTGGGACACAGGCTGTAATCTGTGAAAAAAATCTACAGACATATAAACGCTGCAGAACTCTTTACTTGACCCCACGTCCAATCAGCACAGAAGCTCTGTGCTCAAAATAACTGACAAAACCACAACTACAAAAACCCAGCTGATGTCACAGTGCCTTCTTGGCTGGGCTGTGAGAAAAGTAGCCGTTTCCTCGTTTGTGGTCCATCATTTTCACACCTCTTAGAGGCCAACACTGCTGAAGATAAGAAGTTTTTTATGACTGTTTCATGCCACTCTTATTCTTTTCATTTTCAATGAAGGTTGCTTATGTATTCTCGTATGATATAAAAAAAAAGAAATCTGCTTTCCGTGAATATAGATGATTTCTTTGTTGTATGCAGACTTTAAGTAAAAAGTGCTGTGCAGGTACATTTTTTGTTCCTGAAGGTACAAACAATGTAAATGTACCCTCAAATGTTCAACAGTGGTTCGACTGTATACCTTACGTAGTACACAGCGCCTGTTACAGTATGTTTGTTTGCTCTTGCCTTTGAGAAAATTTGCTGTTTTCTTTTCTGTGGTGCATCATTTAACAGTTCATCATTACCCACAATGATGCAGCTACAGTTTCTTGCAGCATGTGAATCTACCACTTGTGAATGCTGCTCCACGGTGAGAGTCTGAGAAACAGGAGAAATCATGCATGTGTTCCATTTCAGGGAAAAGTATGTATTTGTACCTGTAGGGACTTTGATTAAATGTGGAATGAGTGTCTGTAGTGGGAAACGTCCAAAATTCCCTCAAAAACACACAAAAAAATGGCCGACCTAATGTCTCAGAGCCTTCAGTTCAACAAAACCCACAATGACACAGCAACATTGCAACATACACATCTACCACTTGTGAACGCTGCTCCACAGTGAGAGTGTGAGAAACAGGAGGAATCATGCACATGTCCCAGTTTCAGAATCTGCAGTACTTCAGTGGACTGTACCCTGATGTTCATGCAGCAAAGACAAAGTTTGCTCATGCACACATCCCAATTTACATCCCCACTCACACGGCTGACGTGTGAAGATGTGCTGAGACGTGTGAAGATGTGCTGAGAACATTTGTTATTTTAAGTTGTGAGAACATTTGCTGCTTCTTCTTCTGCAGTGATGCATCATTGAAAAACACTTTAACTCAGCTACTGTCCATGTTATCACTCATATGTTGCTCTGTATGAGCTTTTACTGTCATAGTGCTGACCCTATTGGAGATTCTCCTGTCCACTCTAAAATAAACACAGTTTAACCCTTTAAAATCCCAGGCTTATTACATGCTAATGTTTGTTATTCATTAACTACAGGGACTGTAATGCAAACTGGCTGAGCTATTCTTTATATAAGTGTTATAGAAGTGTGTAATGAAACATTGGGCCTACTAGCAGGGCCTGGCCTTTTAAGAGGTTAAAAGGAAGTAAAATCTGATCCAGAAACAGGGCTCCTTCTCAATTAACTGCACATTCAACTAATCAGGCCATTATTAATGCCGGGAGAACATTAACCGCTGACTGTATTGTGCTTAGTGTGGTGGATGAGGAATAATACTGTACAGTTGGTTTTCAGGGTTGGCCTAGTCCCCTTAGTTCCAGTGAAGGGAAATCTTAACGCTTCATCAGACCAAGACATTTTGGACAACTGTATGCTTTCAACTTTGTGGGAACAGTATAGGGAAGGCAATTTCTGTTCCAGCATGACTGAGCCGCAGCACACAAAGCAAGGTGCATAAAGGCATGGCTGGGTGAGTTTGTGTGGAAGACTGTTGACAGAACCCTGACTACAGCACCATCAAACACCTTTGGGATGAACTAGACATCAATTTCCCAGGTAAACTGCACACTCATACTGAGCCATCCTGTGATGTAAAACAAAATGGGACTCATTGGAAGATATGACCTTCTTTCATTGCTTCAAAGTCCAGTTTTGACCGTCATTTTAGACAGTTTCAGTGGTGGACAGGGGTTAGCATGGGGTCTCTGACCAGTCTATGGTTATGCAGCCCTATATGCAGCAGGGTGCAGACAGGATAGACTTTGTTGTCCTTGCACATCGCTAAACCTTGGCCACACATCAACCTGTTGCTGATTCGTGGCTTGCCCCTCCTTAGACCACTGTCAGAAGTTACTCACCACTGCCAACAGGGAGCACCTCATAAGCCTTGCCGTAATGGAGATGCTCAGATCCTGTGGTATGGCCATAATAATTTGGCCCTTGACAAAGTCACTCACGTCTTCACACATGTCTATTTCTCCACATACAACAAATTGACTATGAAAATCAACTATTTGCTTAACATCTAATGTGTTTCAGACCTTGACTTGACACACATCATTGCTATGAAATCATCAACATTATTTGGTTCATCTGTAAGTGATTGTAATGTTTTGGCTTAGTGTGCTTATTTTGTGTTTAATGTCTTTTTACGCAGTGCATTTTTAACTGTTTTAAAAAAAGGGACACACTTGGACTTTCTGCAGAAAGTGTGGAAAAAGTGGGAACATTTAGGACAGACTGTTCATCACAGCAATGATAAAAATGAATTAACATGTATTAAATGTTTAACAATAAACCAGGGAAAACATCGACAGGTTGAATCTCATGGAGAAACATAAGGTAATAAACAAAGCTCACAAGACATACAATTACATTCAAAAGCTTGAACACCCCTGATCCATGACATTTTCTTTTGATTCTTAAAGTGAAAAGTCACTCAAATTCAAACTCAAATATGGAATTATTCTGCATTCTAATTTAACATATTGAAACGAAATATGATGGTCCTTGTCAACATCATTCAGGTCTTTTTCTCCACATGTAACCATAACTTTTGCACAGGCCACATTTTATGGTTAATTCCTCCATATGTTAAACTCTGTTCATATTACAATCTTTAAAAAAATAGGTCTCTTAAGTGTTCTTTAGTAAAGAAAATGGTTCTATTTAGAACCATGAACACTCAAATAAATTGTTGCATGATTAAAGTGCTCTTTGCATTATGAATATGTTCTTCAGACTGATGAAGAATATGCTGTAGATGGTTCTATAGAGAACATTTTAAAATGGTTCTGTATAGCACCCAAAAGGGTTCTTCTGTTGTTACAAGTTGACACCTAAACAATAGAAGAACGCTTTTGGGTGCTATACAGAAAAAAATTAAATTTATCCATCAATCCAAAGAACTCTTTCATGATGCTAAGGACCCTTTAACCAGGGTTCTCTGAAAGTTCAAGTTTTCAATACTCCTGGTGAAATTACAGGTTTTCTTGATTTTCTAAAGGAAAATAAGTGAACACATCTTCTACATGGAGCACACTTAAATAAGGAATTGATCTGCAAACTTTAGTTAACATGTAACATATAAAATGCCCCCCACAAGATGTTTAACTCAGGAAAAAACAGCAATTGTGCATTAAAAAATGCAGCACTGTGTTCTCTATAGAGGATGTGTTAAATCATTTTCACTTAGAAAATCAATGAAACATGTCAATTGATTAGGGTGCACAAACTTTTGCATGTATCTGCAGGTGAGCAGTGGTGAGGGCTTGCGATGCTTAAAAAAGCTTAGAGTTGGTTCACTATACTGCTAAATATGTTTATAAGATTTGAAATGCAGTAAGAATATAAACTGAGGCAGTGTTTTACCTTCTAAACTGAGTCTGATGGTTAAATGTACATCTTTAACAAAACACCAGTAAACTCCTCCATCCTCTTCAGTCAGGTGTGATATGAGTAGAGAGAGATTTCCTGGAGAGTGACCATTAACCAGCTGAACTCTGTTTCTGTACTGATTACTATTGTTGAATATGTCATTTTGCGTGTTACTGATGTCTAATGTCCATTTTAATCTCTCAGAACAGTTACATATGTGTGTTGTTGTTGTCCTTTATATAGTGTAAAAGTTTCAGGATGAATGGACCAACAGAAGTGGTCAAAAAGACATGGAAAAAATCTCATTACATAGACTTGCCTTTCCTTTAAAGTTCCATTTTGAAGATATTTCTTTTTTTTTCACAGCAACATACATGTACATAAAGTGGTGCTTGAGTGTTTATGAAACATTTAACAGTTCCTATATTTCTGCATAAATTTTACCTAAAACTTTGTTAGATTTTCACACAAGTCCTAAAAGTAGATGAAGAGAACAACAAAAGTGAGACAAACATATTTATTGAGGGAAATGGTCCGATATTACAGATCTGTGAGTGGCAAAAGTATGTGAACCTTTAGGATTAGCAGATAATCTGAAGGCGAAATTAAAGTCAGGTGTTTTCAATCAATGGCATGGCGATCAGGTGTGAGTGACCACCCTGATTTCTTTAAAGAACAGGGATCTACCACAGTCTGGTCCTCACAACACATGTTTGTGGAAGTGTATCTGGGCTCTAACTAAAGAGATTTCTGAGGGCCTCAGAAGAAGAGTTGTTGATGCTCATTAGGCTGGAAAGGTTACAAAACCATCTCTAAGGCACTTGAACTCCACCAATCCATAGTCGGACTGTGTACAAATGGAGGAAATTCAAGACTATTGCTACACTCGACGGGAGTGGTTGACCAACAAAGATCACACCAAGAGCAAGGCGTGTAATCGTCCAACAGGTTACAAAGGAGCCCAGGGTAACTTCTCAGTTACTAAAGGCCTGTCTCACAGTGACTAATGTTAATGTTCATGAATCCACCATCAGGAGAACCACTGGTATGCATGGCAGAGTTGCAAGGAGAAAACCACTGCTCTCCAAAAAGAACATTGCTGCCCATCTGCAGTTTGTCAAAGATCACATGGACAAGCCAGAAGGCTACTGGAACAATATTTTGTGGACGGATTTTTGGTTTAAATGAGAAACAACTTTGGAGAAAAGAAAATACTGTATTTGAGCATAAAAACCTAATCCCATCACAGGAATGGGTTAAAATTCCACCAAGCTGATGTGCAGGACTGATCAACAGTTACCAGAAACATTTTAGTTAATTTATTTTTGTTTTATTTAGTTCTATTTATCTACTATTAGGACTTGTGTGAAAATCTGATTATTCTAAACGGTTCACAAACTTTCAAACACCACTGTACATTTAAATATAATGCTGTGTTTGACTTTTACATGTCTAGAGTCACTTAGTAATGAATAATAATGACACTCACCTTCAGAGACGTGAAGCTCAATGAAGAGAAGATAAAAAGTCAGCAACATCCTCACTAGTAAAACAACACTGAGTTCACAGCACACTGACAGCTCCACACCCAGCACTACACTAGCCCTGTATACCACACTGAGTACACAGCTCTCTCAGCAGCTCTTCACTGGAGTCTAACCCACTCTAATGTCTGTGCAGCTCACAGGAGCTGTGTTTAAATCAGCTACACTGGAACTCTTCTGTCTTTTAGAGACTTTATCAGCAGCTTCTTCAGAATCACAAACCACACACAGTGACATGGTGGACTCTGATGATCGTGAAAACACTTACTGTTTCCTCTTTTGCAGTTTCCTCATTTTACAGCACACAGAAGTGATCACGATAAACAGCCAAATAAAGAGAAGTCATACACGCACGTTCATCTTTCTGACATATCTGACATTCTTCTCAGTTCACTGTATTTTGGTGTGTTAACTTGCTCGGTTTCATGCTCGTTTTAAGTCTGTGTGTTTGTGTTTACTGGAGTGATAGACTCATTTTGAAGTGAATCACCAATTGCTTAATATATTGCATTTTATATATAGTTGTACAGATATGTAGTCATAGCCCACAATCTTCTCTCTTTAAACTGTGTTAAAGTTAAAGCGGTTCTTACCCTTTTGAAAGTTAAAAGCATGAGAAACGCACATTTTTTTTTTTTTACTTTTTTTTTCTACTTTTCTACATTAAGAGGAGCACTGAACAAATGCTGGTGTGAAACATGGCGTCTCCACATCTGCTACAAACAAAAGAAAGTGTACAGTTGTCATAGCTGTAATGGCCCACAATGAATTTACCTTGCATTTTGTAAGGATTTGTGTCAGCTTTAGACTTAAGAATAAGAATAACCCTCACTCTCAGAATAAAGGTCCTACCCCGTCACTGAGGCAGTGCGCACATGTTATTTCCCCACACACAGTGGGGAGGCTGGGTAGAGATTTTCTTCCAGGATCACACTACAGTAGAATTTTGGGCCAACATGTCTCCAAAACTACACTTAGATGTCACCAAAATGACAACAAACTATTTGAAACCATGTTAAAATAGAGCCCTTTCTTTCATCTAACCACAAACAAAAGTGCCTGGAGTTCACTTGATGCTACTGGAAGTTTGAGTGGATCTGGGTTCTAGATTCAGAAGAGACAAAAATAGAGCTTTTTGACAACAAACATGCTAATTTCTTCCAAAGGCCCTGGGAATCTTGATTAGATATACGGCACCATGGACTCATGAAGTACCAGGAGACTGTATATAAAAAATATCTGGCTGCCTCTGCAAAAAAATAAAACTGAGTGATGATTTAATCTTCCCAGAAGGACATTGATAAAAAAAACTTGCAGCTATAGCCACACAAAAAGTGTTAAATGACCACAGAATTAAATGTTAGTCATGGCCATTCATGCCCTGGAGCTAACAAACACTGTAAATAAAAAAGAGGTCTGGGAGTCTGGAGGATCTGGTGAGTTTCTGGATTGAGAAGTGGTCCCAGATTTCTTGTTCTGTATTCTCCATTATATTATATAAACCATTACAAGAAACTACTTGGTGCTGTTATGTTGAAAAATAAAGATTTCAAAGTACTAAATGCAGGAATGACTATAATAATGACACATTTGGTTTTGTTAAAAAATAAAACATGAATATGGAATATAAAAAAAAAAAATTAAAAAATATAAAACAAAATGTTTAGTATTTTTAAATGGTTTTTATTTAGTTTTTTATTCTTTGTTTTTCTTTTTTAGCATTAAAACTAAAATGAGTCTGATACAGGTGGAGGAGTATAATACACTATGTGGAAGTTCACATTTTTAATGCCAGACACGGTACAAACAATTACCAAGATGTACTTGAGCCACTTCACTCTAAGCAGATTGTCTAACTTCTTGCCTGACATTTTCTTTTTTTAATTTCTCTCTCTCTCCTCCCTTTTCTCCATGACCTTTACACACCACTTTTTATCTTAAAGGTGAATCTAGCCCAAGGGTGTCTAATCTTACCCACAAAGGGCCGGTATGGCTGCAGGTTTTTACTCCAAGTTGGAGCTCACCTCATTTTACTTGTGTAATCAGTCGTTCTTAGTCTTCAAACACTTCATCAGGTGATCTCCTGCTTTGTTGGAGTGAAAACCTGCAGCCACACCGGCCCTCTGCGGATAAGATTGGACACCCCTGATCTAGCCTTTTGTCATAAATCAAAATAACCCAGATCTCCAGTGAAACTTTCCTGAGTTTTATCCTCATTGTGCAGTTTGTCAGTCACATCATCTTCCTTATAACCTTTATACATAGAATTACTTTCTCAAACTCAATGATGCTTTGCAATTTACAAAATGCACAGTAAACAAAACTACTCACAACATACACTAACCCGCAGTTCTTCTGGTGATGAGGGGAAAACTCCCTAGATGACGGTCACTTAGCTGGTCCAGAAAGAGTCCTTAGCTGTGTGGGGGTGAGGGCCCTTTCAGCCTGGGAGACCTCGTAGATGCAGTGTAGCATAGCTGAAGTGGTCAGCCCAGGAAGCCTCATAGCTGTGGTGTAGAATAACTCCAGCAGATGGCCAAGAAGCCTTGTAGCTGTGGTGTAGCATAGCTCCATAGATGGACTCAGAAAAACTCATAGTTGCGGTGTAGCATAGCTTAAGTGGAAGTGGAAGCCTTGTAACCTGGGAAAAGTCCTTAGCTGTGCAGAAAGCTCCCAGTCAGCATAGCAGGCCTTGTACTGTGATAATAGTGTCATTTAAGCAGCCAGCCAAAGAAACCTAGTAGCCATGTGAGAAAGTCATTCTCAGTTGCTGCCTCAGCCGACATGGAAGCAAACATCAGCTAGTATGGAAAAGTCAAAATACACACAACAACACAATCACAGTAGTCGACCTAAATATATAAAAAAAAAAACAATGTAAAGTGGTAGACGTAGTGGACCACTCGCATACAATATGTACTCATTAACAATACATATTAACAACATATTGCACAAATAATTTCAGGACAGTGTGATAAGGAAACAACTCTAGTGAACACAATTAGCTTCTACAGTTGCCACAGAGCTAAACAAAAGCATCATGACAAGTAAAGCGACAGTCTGTGGATCAATGATTCTAGAACAGGAGACAGTGAACTTTATAGAACAAACAATATAAATACATAAGGAGGAAAAGTTATAATGATAATATATACTAACAATGAAATTAATTCATGTATGATACATATTTATGTTCAGTGGTGTCATTAGCAGACTTAATAATACAACTTTATAATCAAGATGTATATTTTGCCCCTTTATGATCAGCATCTGTGGATAAATTCTTAAATATTTCCACTTGTGATTTTAAAACAGTTTCCTGATAAATTTAGAATTCCTACCAGTGTTGCAGAACCACACTAGTCCAGACTGACCACTCGCTCTCCGTCAGCAGTGCTGTAGTGAACTCTGGCAGGATCTGGTAGTAAGACAAGATACTTTATAAATAATCCTACACAAGAAATGTCGTATGAATATAACAGTTTGAATGTGTAGTTTGTACCTTTGTTTCTCTTGGTGTGATAAACCACAGCTACTATAATGTGAAGAAAGATCACAGTCACCAAGGCAAAGGGGACGAAGGGCAGAGACTGTGGAGGTTCTACAACAAAAAGTGTATAATATTAATCAGATTATCTCACAGCACTAAGTCTTTAAATAATCATAGGTGCACATTTACATATGCTCCTCAACAATGTGGACACAATCTGGACAACACTCAGTAAATATTTACATCAGTGTCTTCTTGAACAGCTGTAAATATATATAAAAAAAAACAATAATAAAAATCCTTTTCTAGTGACATTTTTATTTTAATGGTGAATGTGCTGTGCAACACTCAGTTTAAGGAGTTTTCACCTCCTTAATATGTGTTTTAGTCAGCACAGGTTAATGAAGCAATCCCTGAGAGAAAAGTGAGGAAGTGTGATGTTCCATTCATCTCACAGTGAGCTTCTTTTTCCAGTGAGACAGAGAGCAGCTAGCTTGTTTCTACCTGCCGTGTTCAGATCACTGTCCGTAACACTGGTGCTGAAGCTGAGCTGGAGGATGCAGATTCAGCACCATGGACAGTGACTGACTGGATTATAACAACATGAAAAAGATTGTGAAAGTGGAAAGTGGCACAAAACATGGGGGGTTGTGCTAAAAGTGGGTGGAGATTTCTGAAATGAGACAGATTACATATTTCACTCAATTTACTAAAGCTTCAGCAACTCTCACAGGCTGGTTTTGCACTGATTTCCTCACCTTTTAAATCTAGACCTAAATTTGAATACTGCTCCATTAAGTGACTCCAGTGGTTTCAGTTCCACTGTTCCACAGCTCAAAGCTGGGAGTTTTTATGCCCCTCTAGCTGATTTGTAGCACTGGGGGACATCGGAAATATATTTCTATAATATGATGCACCAAAACTGAATAAAAGCCCTTTTCTTAAATATTTTTTTTGTTGCATAAGCATGGAGAAAAAAAAACAAAAAAACAACAAAAAAAAAAACTGTTGCCATATTGAGTCCCGTGGGTCATTTTATATTATAAAGAGAAAGCATAGTGTAATATGTCTTAAAATAAACCTTAACATTAACATAAACTCAAACATAACTAGATACTTTTTATGTCACTGAATCATTCTTTATAGTTCACTCAATTAAAAAATAATCAGCTAATAAAACTCCAATGAGTAAATTGTTGTTTCTAACATTTAAAAATTACATGTTGAAAAATAATTCCTTATGAATACATTATAACGTTATAAATGTGCTTTTAGATGCTTACAAATGCGACATTCAGAGAAAGTGTTACCAAAACTTTCTATACATTTCAGATATACTGTTAACATAATTACAGTCTACCAGAGATAAGAACCATACAACCATATGACACATTACAGTATTTTATTGCAAAGTTCAACTTTACGGTAAATTACCGGCAGCTGTGGTTGCCAGAATTTCATTGCGAAAATTACAGTACAGCACATAAGAAATTACAATTAGTTTACAATTAATTAGCACAGATTTAACAGTCAACAACAGCTTTTGGTAAATTACACAGGAAACAACAAATAACATCCATTACAATCCAAGGTACAGACTATATTGATGAAGTTCAAGAAACTTTTCTTGCATGATTCAATAAAATGTCCAGGATACTCACAAAGCAGTGCTGAGATGATGAAAAAAACAGCACATGTCCATATATATAATGGATAATCCATGGTGGAATGAATAAAGATCGTGAAAAGAATTAGCCACTTGCCCAGGCTGATCAAGAATAATGAGTCACTGAGTCCAGACTTGACCGAAGAGGGTGCTCAACATAGGACAGAGTCTCACATGGACATGATGTTGGATGATTACTGGAACTTAAAGTGTGCACTGCCACCAGTTCTGCATGAGAACTCAGATATTGCCCATCAGGTGTTCACTAGGGACCTGCACGACCCTCTCTGTAGTCAGAAAACAAAAACAAAGGATAAGTTAGATCGATGCTTTGCTTGAGCATGATGCCTACACAAAGATAATCGCTAAAGGCTTTCTGCTGTTAAACTGAGCTCCAATGTAGTAAATATACGAGAAACCAGCATTCAGCATTCATTTCCCCTATCTTTATCTTGTTTGGTCAACTTACGTAAATGACTGGTTTTACTGACTGATATCTGTCAGCACTAAAATATTTAGTTGAGGTAACCTAAGAATATTTTTTGTACTAAGTACAGCAAAGTCTCACGAAAGGAGAAGTAGTACAACACAGGTGAACACAGCTGATCAAACATAATCTGCCACTGTTTTAAGAAAGTAATATATGCATTATCATATATTAAGACACTACACACTGCACCATGTCTTAAAAAATTAACAATTCTTAAAGCTCACGTATCCACAGGTAAGCATAAATGAAATGATTACACCAGAAATCCTTTAGAAACAACTGCATTAACTGCCTAAGCAAAATATATAAAACTAACGCACTATTCAGACATATTGCGTGGAACAGCAGGTTACAGCTACAATGCTGTTAACAAAAAATACTAATTAAATTAGATCACTGTGCTTGATTATATGTATACGCTTACTGGCCAGGCACTGTATACCCCTTACTGGGGGGCACTGTATACAAAGAACCAGATGGACTCCAGTCTGTAACTCATGAGTACTGTAAAAACAGCCAGTGAGCATATATGTAGAGAATGAACATCTGCATCCTACCTGTTAAAAATACTCAGCTCTTGACAGATGTGGAGGTCTCTGGTCAACTTCTTTGTCACTTGCAGTTTGTGAAGATGGATTCCTCATGACTGAATAATAAATCTACAAAGTAACAAGTAAAGCAAAGGTGTATGCAAAACAATATAAGAAAGAGCAGGTTACTGTGAATAACATTGTACTGTCTTTTACAATAGCACACAATCTTTAAAGTGCTATTGTTTTATACATAGTTTTGCAAAGTAAAGAAAAAAGCAAAGCAGATATGAGTGAAATACATGTTAAAATACATAATATTGACAATGCCTTGTGCTAAAAGACATAATAAAATATCTAGTGTAATATGTAATAATATTACAAAGAGCAATACCATAAACATACTATAAATGAAAGTACCTGGGACAATTCCTGTTGAGAACCAGAAGCAGCAGATGGGTGGCTGTAAAAGATAAAACACTTGGTAAAGGTTTAAAAGACTAGCTTCAACAACTGAAACAGATACAGGCACATTTATGTAGGCTACCTGCATTTGTATAAGCATTCAAGCCTCTCGAATCTAGTAAACATGCTGCTTTTATAGCTTAGAGATATTTTCTGGCTTATTCTGGAGTTGGTTATCAGCGAGAAGCAGGGTGGACAAAATACACTTAGTTGTTCTGTAAGACAGGTGTTGGTAATTTGAGTAAAAGCAGAAATACTCTCGGTTAAACATTACGGTAACACTTTACATTAAGGGTCGCTAATCAATCATTAAATATATAATAATCCACTATTAGTTTCCCATTATTTAGTTATTAGTTAACTCTTCATTAAGCATTAGCTATTGCTTAGTAATTGATTAAGCACTTATCAATTAGTAATTAAGTACACTGTTAGTTGATAAGTTAGTTTGTCGTTAGTTTGTGGCTTGCTTACTCATTATCTGTGTGCTAATTGCTGCTTATTACATTGTTAATTAACTAATAAGTATTTTTCTTCATATAAAGAAGTAACGTGATAACTTAATAGCACTTATGTGTTAATCCCGCTAATTATCTGTTAATTAACTTTCCATCACCTCCATATATTCAGTTGCTTCACTTTTCTCACTTTGGTTCTTGTTCATTAAAGATGCTTATGGTCACATCTGACCGTAAGATGAGTGCACACAAATTCACTGACGGTTTTGTTATTCATCACGTTCATCTTGGCATATCTGTACTCATATCAGGTAGGAGTGCATGTAATTTTGGGCATAAATGCTGGATATGTGGCTAATTAACCAAAACTATTATCAACATAATCTGTAATTGCAAAAATAAAAACAACAATAGAAAATTTCAATAATACTAATTTGTGTGCATGACAGTCCAGTACAAAAGTGCATGTACTTACTTTACATGCACATTGATATAAAAAAGTGCTGCAACTGTTTCATGTTCCATTTAAAGACACATTACACTGTGCTTTTGTTTCATACTACTGACTCACAAACACAGCTTCGGTCATACACTGCATTAATACAGCGTTTATTTTAGGGAATTAATTACACTAAACAATCACTCTACTATGTTAACAACACTGAGTGTTTGTTTTATTTCACATTTTATTTTTTTCCAGTTGTTTTAATTTTAATACTTTTAAGTTTGGTCAGCAGGGGAGGAGTGCACTCACTGCTGGACATCAAACTCCACCCACGAGCACGGCCATTAGCTTTCATGCCAAACACTGCCGTTTTATTGGCTGGCTACTGAAACATCTGCATGAATTAGTGTGTGCTTCATGTAAATGATATGTAAATGAGGTGCTGGTAGGCTGGTTTCATGCACTGAAGCTGATTTATCATTTATACTCAAATATGCACTTGTTTCCACATCATACAAAACTGTTATGAATCAGATGCAGAGCAGTTCAAACCTTATAAAAGGCAAAAAAAAACATGTTCTATTTATGTAACTTTGATGATTAATGACCATTAGATCTTTACATTTTGACTATTAATTACTTCTTAAATTCTACTTAATCAACCATTCATTGCTTCTTAAATTCCTCTTACTTAACCATTAATTACTGCTTTTGTTTCCCTCCAAGTAAAGTGACAACACAAAATCAGTAATTAATGGTTGACTAAGTAGAATTTAAGAAGTAATTAATGGTCAAAATGTAAAGATCTAATGGCCATTTTGTCATGATAGTGCACAAAAACTAACATATGCCTGTTGTAGCTCAGTATTTGAGCATTATAGTTCACTGCTAATGCTTAATCCGGACGTAATCGCGACTCTTTGTGAAAAGGGCCCATGGCCATTAGATCTTTACATTTTGACCATTAATTACTTCTTAAATTCCTCTTACTTAACCATTAATTACTGCTTTTGTATCCATCCAAGTAAAGTGACAACACAAAAACAGTTGCAGCACTTGTTTATATCAATGTGCATGTAAAGTAAGTACATCCACTTTTGTACTGGACTGTCATGCACACAAATTAGTATTATTGAAATTTTCTATTGTTGTTTTTATTTTTGCTGTTACAGATTATGTTGATAATAGTTTTGGTTAATTAGCCACATATCCAGCATTTATGCCCAAATTTATCTACCAGATATGAGTTAGTTTGTACAGATATGCCAAGATGAAAGTGATGAATAGCAAAACCATCAGTGAATTTGTATTTGATAAGTGCTTAATCAATTACTAAGTAATAGCTAATGCTTAATGAAGAATTAACTAATAACTAAATAATGGGAAACGAATAGTTGATTATTATATATTTAATGATTGATTAGCGACCCTTAATGTAAAGTGTTACCATATTACTTGTGAAAAGGTACTCAGCCAACATCTGTTCTTCAGTCAACATGTGTTCTTGTGAATCTTCCCATATGTTTTTGCCGACACATCAGACAGCCTCTCCTCTATCCTTACCGTAACAGCAAAATCTGTAATTTAAGTCCAGGTCAGGCTTCTATGCTAATCAAAACTAAAATGCACTCACTAACTGCTAGCTGAAATTTGACATGTTTGGTATCTGCAGTAACTTAAAAGAATGGGCAGCTGCTACAGCAACATACTTGGAAATTGTTTGTTTCCTAGCAATAATTAAAAAGGTCTTACCTTTGAGAAGTTGGAGGACTGACCCCCTGAAACATGTAGTCGCTGGTGTCCACGAGGCACAAAATGCGTTGGGCAGAAGGTTGAGGTGATTAAAACCAAATAACTCCCAAAGAGTAAAAACTATCGATTTTCTGCATCGTTGTTGTTCCTGATAAAACATAAGTAAATTCTATTCAATGTATCACAGCTAATTTTATTCAACCTAAACTGTGTAAAATGCAATTAATAAAATATTCAAATTTATTGAATTCAGCTCAGTTTGATTTCTAACTGAACATAGTATTTATATTATATAGAGGTTACTATTAGTTATTTAGTAAATATTAATTAACCCCAGTCCCTCTTTTTACAGTGTAATCGAATGATTATATGTGAATCATTAACACCACACATATAATCTCCTCCATGCTCTTCAGTCAGGTGTGATATGAGTAGAGAGAGATTTCCTGGAGAGTGACCATTAACCAGCTGAACTCTGTCTCTGTACTGACCACTCTCACTGGATATCTCTTCCTATGTGTTTTTGTTTCTGTTGGTGTTTCTCCAGATTAATGCCTCAGGTGTGGTATGTAGGTCAGTGCAGTAACAGGGCAGCATTACTGACCCTCCTTTATGTGCTCTGATATACAATGGTATTCCACTGTTTCCCATCAGAGTGCAGCCTGCAGACACACCCATCAGTAAAAGCAGATTAATTATATACTCTTTAGTTTTTAAGTATGTGATGTCAACCCACAGCTCCAGATGAGTACCATTTATTAATGAAAATCAAAAACTAAATGTTTTTCTAAACCGAAAAAAGAAAGAAAGAAACAGAAAAATGATTGAACAAGCAGAAGTGTTCATAAATGAAAAAAATGTAAGTATTTTAAGTACGTGAAGCCCAATGAGGAGAAGATAAAAAGTCAGCAACATTCTCACTAGTAAAACAACACTGAGTTCACAGCACACTGACAGCTCCACACCCAGCACTACACTAGCCCTGTATACCACACTGAGTACACAGCTCTCTCAGCAGCTCTTCACTGGAGTCTAACCCACTCTAATGTCTGTGCAGCTCACAGGAGCTGTGTTTAAATCAGCTAGACCGGAACTCTTCTGTCTTTTAGAGATTTTATCAGCAGCTTCTTCAGAATCACAAACCACACACAGTGACGTGGTGGACTCTGAGTCATGAGAACACCTACTGTTTCCTTTTTTGTGGTGCAGCATTTCACAGAGCACACAAGTGGAAATGAGAAACATCCAAATAAAGATAAATCATACACACCCCTTCATCTTTCTGATATATTCTTCTCGATGTGGAGCCATCTCTTCTTCGCTTTCTACTTGATGGCTTAACTTGCTTGCTTTTATTTTTAGTTACCTTGTACTGTCATTTACCACTTTTTTATAGTCTCCAGTAGTGCAGGTGTTCTAAAAGAGCAAATCCACATATATTCAACTGGTAGCTCCTCTGCTTTCATGAAGTTCCTCAAAATGCCTGCACTTCATGATACAGATTGCACAGTCAGCTTTTATATCTGCTTTGGTTTTAAGTGTGTGTGAGTGTGCATTTACTCGGGAGCTAAATTCATTGTGAAGCGCATTAGGAACTGCATTATATAAAAACACTTTATATATGGATATGTAGCCATTTCTCAGCAGTCTTTTACTAGTCTGTACTTATAATTTATAAGCTTGTCTGTCAAAACTGTTTTTAAGCACTTCTTACACTTTGATGGTTAAAAGAATGAGAACTAAAACCATGTCTGGCTCATGTACTTTTCTGCATCTTGTATTTTTTTTTATCTATTATCTCTCCTTTCTGTGGTCTGGTTGTTTGTTCTCTTTGGCCCTTTTATGGTAACGAGATGTGATCTCATGGTTATGAATCATCTATGTGGTCTATTTCTCTAAGTTGAAGTAGCTATAATTGTATCACTTGTGGCTGCTGCTGAGGGAGGGGCTGAGCTAGGCTGGAAACCTGAAAAGGCCTCAGAGACAACACCAGTGTGAGTGACCCAGAGTGCTTTATTTACATTTATCTGACATACACGATATTTCCAAAAGTATTTGCTCATCTGCCTTCACACGCATATGAAATAGAGTTGGCCCACCCTCTGCAGCTATAACAGCTTCAACTCTTCTGGGAAGGCTTTCCTCAAGGTTTAGGAGTGGGTTTATGGGAATTTTTGACCATTCTTCCAGAAGCGCATTTGTGAGGTCAGACACTGATGTTGGACGAGAAGGCCTGGCTCGCAGTCTCCGCTCTAATTCGTCCCAAAGGTGTTCTATCAGGTTGAGGTCAGGACTCTGTGCAGGCCAGTCAAGTTCTTCCACACCAAACTCGCTCATCCATGTCTTTATGGACCTTGCTTTGTGCACTGGTGCTCAGTCATGTTTGAACAGGAAGGGGCCGTCCCCAAACCGTTCCCACAAAGTTGGGAGCATGAAATTGTCCAAAATCTCTTGGTCTGCTGAAGCATTAAGAGTTCCTTTCACTGGAACTAAGGGGCCGAGTCCAACTCCTGAAAAACAACCCCACACCATAATCCCCCTCCACCAAACTTTACACTTGGCACAATGCAGTCAGACAAGTACTGTTCTCCTGGCAACCAGCAAACCCAGAGTCATCCATCGGACTGCCAGACGGAGAAGCGTGATTCGTCACTTCAGAGAACATGTCTACACTGCTCTAGAGTCCAGTGGCAGCGCTTTACACCACTGCATTCGATGCTTTGCATTGCGCTTGGTGATGTAAGGCTTGGATGCAGCTGCTCAGCCAAGGAAACCCATTCCATGAAGCTCTCTATGCTGTTCTTGAGCTAATCTGAAGGCCACATGAAGTTTGGGGGTCTGTAGCGATTAACTCTGCAGAAAGTTGGCGACCTCTGCGCACTATGTGCCTCAGCATCTGCTGACTCCGCTCTGTCATTTTACGTGTTCTGCCACTTTGTGGCTGAGTTGCTGTCGTTCCCAATCGCTTCCACTTTGTTATAATACCACTGACAGTTGACTGTGGAATATTTAATAGTGAGGAATTTCATGACTGGACTTGTTGCACAGGTGCACGGTACCACGCTGGAATTCACTGAGCTCCTGAGAGCGACCCATTCTTTCACTAATGTTTGTAGAAGCAGTCTGCATGCCTAGGCGCTTGGTTTTACAAACCTGTGGCCATGGAAGTGATTGGAACACCTGACTTCAATGATTTGGATGGGTGAGTGAATACTTTTGGAAATATAGTATATGAAAAACATATATTTGAAGTTTTACTTATTTCAGTCCTTTATAGAGTTCTTCTCACTGTCCCTCTGTTTCTTTCTCTGTCTATACATGTATCAGCATAATTCTTCCTCTACCATGCCAACTTTTTCTGCTCATCTCTAAACACACACCAGCTGAACATGATCAAGAGAGGAGCACCAAACAAATGCTTGTGGGAAACATGACGACTCTGCATCTTTTATACACAAGATACAGTATACAGCTGTCAGAGCTGCAATGATCTACTCCGAATTAGTTCACCTTGCATTTTGTAAGGATGTGTATCAGTTTTGTCCTTTAACAATAATCATCACTCTCTAAAAAAAAAGCCCTAAACTATCATTGAGGCAGTTCACATTCATTTATATCACTCCCACCCACTGAGGCAAAAGTTTCTCCCAGGATCACAACTGTCACATTTTGGGGTCTACAAGTCTCCAAAACTACATTTAGATGCCATCATGCCAATAAACTATTTGGAAGGCATGCCAGAAGAAAACCCAAGTCAAGCCTGGCTCATGACATTTGGCCCACGTCTGACCCACATAACACATACCGTAAACCAAGTCTATCCCAGCTTATGACATTTGGCCCACGTCTGGCCCACACAACACTTGCCAGTGCCGTAACTGCACCATAAGTGCCACAGATTAGGCCCAAATGTGTCTGATTTCTGGGACAGGTGAAGGAGGGCAATACAAAAGATACCAAAACTCCAGTGAATTTTTTTGAGTTGTTTGCTTTTTGTGCAATTTGGCAGTTACATTATCTTAATTATCACTTTTATTAATACAGCACTTTTCCCCTACAATTAATAAAACATTTCATAAAACAACTCACAACACACACTAAGCCACAAGTCTTGTGCTTATTGTGTGTGTGTGTGTGTGTGTGTGTGTCGGCGGGGGGTGGGGGGGGTGGGGGGGGTGAGTAGATGAAAGTATGCAGTCACTTAGCCAATCCAGAGTCCAGACACAGTTGTTAGTTTTGGGGGAGGGGAAGGTTCCTCTCACCCTGGGAGGCCTCACATTATTACTCAGCATTAGTACTCAAACTAAACAAACAAAACCAATGTAAAGCAGTAATCATATTGCACCAACATACTTACATTACAAAACACACACATACAAAATAGAGACAAAAGTATTGGGACACACCTCCTAATTATTGAGCTCAGGTGTTTCTGCCACACTCATTGCTAAGAGGTGGATCAAATTAAGCACACAACCTTGCAAAAACTGGCAGTAGAATGAGTCGTACTGATGTGCTCAGTGACTTTAAACATGGCACTGTCATAGGATGTCACCTCTGCCACAAGTCAGTCTGTGAAATTTCTGTCCTGCTAGATCTGCCTCTGTCAACATGGTAAGTGCCATTATTATGAAATGTAAGCACCTAGGAGTAACAATAGCTCAGCCACGAAGCAGTGGACCACCAGTAGTGGGACCAAATGCTGAAACACACAGTGCCTATCCTCTGTTGAATCTGTGAGAGGCAGATGACTGACAACACAAATCCACACAGTGATGTCACAGTGCCTTCCTGGGCTATGAGGATACTAGCTGTTTACTTAATTGTCTTGCATCATTTCACAAAGGGCTTTTCAGGCCATTTGTTACTTTAAAAAAAAAGGACACTTATGTTTTTGCATGTTTTCACTACACATTAAATCTTAATGCAGTATTCACCTTGAAATAGTCAAGGCAGTTGCATAAGACACTAGCAGCAATCTGTGATCCTACTGCAGACATAAAAACACTGCAGAACTCTTGACTTGACCTCAACTTGAAGTCCAATCAGCAAAGAAGATCTGTTCAAAAGAACTTACAAAACCACAACTACCAAAAACTGCTGATGTCACAGTGCCTTCTTGGCCCCTGAGCCATGAGAAAACTAACCGTTTCCTCATTTGTGCTGCATCACTTCATACCTCATAGAAACCAACACTGCTTCATTTTCAAGTAGGTTGTTCATATATTTTGTACATGATCAGGGTTTGAAGGTTCAACTGTGTAGAATAATGAGTACATGGTGCCTTTGTTACTCTTGGCTCTTTTACTCATGAGAAAACTTGCTTTTTCCTTTTTTTGTGTTGCATCATTTAACAGCAACAGCATCATTTAAAATTTGACATCATAGTGTACTGTTTTTGTGGTTTGTGGGGACTCATCACCCTCACTGACAATGCTTATTAGTTCTTAAAAGGTTTTTCAGGCCGATAGTTCTAAACAGCCCACATATTCGTGAATTACACAAGATAATAAAATGTTCCTCATCAAATATTAAAGGATAAGAGTAGATACATTATAAAGAGTGAGGAGAAAATGTGCTTGAAAAATGAAAGGAAAAGCTTGCATTGCTCAAAATGGGGTCTCTCCACGGGGCACCACACAAGCCTTACTGTTTCAGAGATGTCCAATTCGTCTGACTATAACTAACTGGCCCTTGTCAAATTTGCTCAGGTCTTCATGTCTGCTCATTTCTGTCACATCCAACACGTAGACTATGCGGACTAACTGTTCACTTACCATCTAATATATTCAAGACCTTGACATGTGCAGTTATTAAAAGATAACCAACATTATTCGGTTCATCTGTGAATGGTCATAATGTTTTGGCTTATCAGTGATTACTCTAATTCATGAGGTGTTTTCTGTGGTTTCGCACAGTGTGATTTTGCCTGTTTGAGTATTTGGGCCAAACTTGGACATTTAATAGAAAGTACATGAATGTGCACACAAGTCCACAAAACAGTGTTTCAAAGTGTGAACCGTTCATCACGGCAGTGATAAAATAAATAAAGCATGGATTAAATGTTTAACAATAATCACATGAAAAGAATGACAGGGTGAAGCTACAAGATGAACACAAGCTAACAAGACAGTCATATGCAAACTTTTGAACACCCTTAGTCAATTGATATGTATCTGCACATGATAGTTTAACATATTTTATGTTGAATCCTCAACATGTTAATTTCTGCAAATAAGAAGCAAAAATGCAGAAGCTAAAAACCTCCCCACAAAAAAATAAGAAAGCAAAAAAAAATGTTAAGTTCAGCTGCAGTCAGTCTGCTGTACTTACCATCAGGCTTTTGAGAGGAATGTGTGGTTGAAGTGGTGGGACTGGTGTGGACATTGACCACTGCAGTAGGTCTTCTAGTTGTAGGTGGACCCTCTGTAGAGAGAGAAGAGTTTGATAGTCAGTGCAGAAGGAGAACAGCAGTAAACAGTTCAGTTTAGATAAACAGTAACTTTAATACTGTATTTTGATGAGTATATTAATAATAATAACAAAAAATTAATACTACTATTAATGTGTTTCTCTTAATAGCATTATTATTGTACTCATGAATGAGCACATTAATAATAAGAAATGCTGAAACTATTGCAGTCAGTAACACTTTGAGGGTCACAAATTAATTGAAAATGATATGCTAATAATAATTAAATACTTGTTATCTATATATCAACTAACTGCTTATGAAGCATTAGGTCATGGTTAAATACATAACAATTAGTAGTTTAGTGCATCGTGAACTGATAGTTCAGAGCAGAGCACAATGTTTGGGTGGTGGATCTTTCTCAGCACTGCAGTAACGCTGATGTGGTGTGTTAGTCTGTAATTAGAACTACAAAGTGGTCTTACATGGTAAGTGGAGCTGATACAGTGGAAAAGAGTGTAAAAACAAGAGGTGGATTTAATGTTATGACTGATCTGTGTTTGTTTAGACAGAATGTTAATCTGTTAATATTAATATGCACTAAAAACATAAGCCCCTCTCACACACACCTCAAGTATTTGTACATGTAATTAACGACCCAGCTGAAGGAATAACATGCTAATTAATATCAAGTCTGGAAAATTTTATTTGAAGGATTCCTGAGTGCATTATGTTTATCATATTATATAATTTTCTGCATTTATTAATATTAATTATATCATTGATGATAGCAATTCTCAATAACTATCTGTGAATATAGCACTTAATAATACCATGGGTGAATGTATATGTATCATATCTTTGTGTTACACAAAGTTTTCTTAATGTTTACTTACTGATATTTCTCTAAAAGCAACAGAAGTGCATTAAACTGAAAAATACATTATTTGTTTATTATGTGTTTACTGGCTTTTGTATGTTTGAGAAATGGGAAACATTTGGACATTTACTGAAATACACATGAATGCATATACAAACACCAAAACACAAGTGGGAGCTTTCAACCTATGACTGACAAAATACATAAAAAAAAAAAGAATAATTTCAAAGTGGAAATGAGTGGAAACACATCCTCTACAGGGAAAACACTTAAATATGACAAGTTCTGTAAATTTTAGTCTAACATAAAACATCTAACAAAAATGTAAAACATGGCAGAACTTTTGCACAGAGAAGGTTCCCCCACGATGTTAAACTTAGCAAACACTCAGTAACTGTGCATTAAAATGTGCAGAAGTGTGTTGTGTAGAGGATGTGTTACTTACTTACACTTAAAAAAATCAACAATGCATGTCATTTGACCAGGGTGCACAAACTTTTACATATAACAGTGATGAGGGGTGCAATGCTTAAAAATAATCTTTGACTTGGTTCTCTATACTGTTACATTTATTAATAATAATCTGTTTTGAAATGCAGTAAGAATATAAACTGAGAGTGCTTTACCTTTTAAAGTGAGTCTGATGATTATATGTGAACCATTAACAGCACAGTGGTAATCTCCTCCATCCTCTTCAGTCAGGTGTGATATGAGTAGAGAGAGATTTCCTGGAGAGTGACCATTAACCAGCTGAACTCTGTTTCTGTACTGACCACTCTCAATGGACATATCTTCCCATTTATTTGTGTTTCTGTTGTATTTTCTCCAGACAAATACCTCAGGTTTGGTGTGTAGCTCAGTGCAGTAGCAGGGCAGCAGTACTGACCCTCCTGTATGTGCAGTGATAGGCTCTGTTGTTCCACCGTTTCCCACCAGAGTGCAGGCTGCAGACACACATATAGAAAGATCAAATTTATTTATTTGATTATTTATCAAATCATGATTACAGTTTTTATTTTAAGAATTTAATTTCAACCCACAGTTCCAGATAATTTCAACAAAAAAAATCAAAACTCAAATCTCCTTTATAAACAAAGAAAATGATACAGAAACAGGTGCATGTAAAGCATATCATTACTGTCCTTTATATGACGTAAAAAATTCAGAATAAATGAACCAGCAGAAGTGATTCAAAAGATTATTACATTGACTTATTTTAAAATGAAGTGTTTTGTTTCTTTGTTTGTTTTCCAGAGCAACATATACATACATATTTACATGTTCATAAAATGCTGTTTGAATATGTTGCATGCTTAATGTCAAAAATGCAACTCGTTCAAATTGCAATTTTTGACCAGCTCATGAATCAAATTTTCATGATGTCAGTAACTCAGTAACAATTAAAAAAATGTCACTCACCTTCAGAGACATGAAGCCCAATGAAGAGAAGATAAAAAGTCAGCAACATTCTCACTAGTAAAACAACACTGAGTTCACAGCACACTGACAGCTCCACACCCAGCACTACACTAGCCCTGTATACCACACTGAGTACACAGCTCTCTCAGCAGCTCTTCACTGGAGTCTAACCCACTCTAATGTCCGTGCAGCTCACAGGAGCTGTGTTTAAATCAGCTAGACCGGAACTCTTCTGTCTTTTAGAGATTTTATCAGCAGCTTCTTCAGAATTGGAAACCACACACAGTGACGTGGTGGACTCTGAGTCATGAGAACACTGACTGTTTCCTCTTTTGTGGTGCATAATTTCATAGCACACACAGGTGGACACTAGAAATAGCCAAATAAAGAAACCTCATACACACGTCTTTGTCTTTCTGACATATTGTTCTCATTTGATGTCTTAGCCTGTTTGCTTTCATGTTTGGGTACGTTGAACTGACATTTACCACTTTTTTATAGTCTCCAGTCCTGCAGGTGTTCCGGAAGAGCAAATCCACACATATTCAACTGGTAGCTCCTCTGCTTTCATGCAGTTCCTCAAACTTCCAGCACGTCATGATACAGACTGCTCAATCAGCTTTTATATCTGCTTTGGTTTTAAGTGTGTGTGGGTGTTTACTTGGGAGCAAAATTCATTTTGAAGTGCATTAGGAACTGCATAGATACAAAATATACAAAAAAGAAACACTTCATATATGGATATGTAGCCATTTCTCAGCAATCTGTTACTAATTTGTGCTTATAATTTACAGTGTTGCGTCTCAAAACTGTTTCTAAGCAGTTCTCACACTTTGATGGTTAAAAGCGTGAGAACTAAAACCATGTCTGGCTCATGTACTTTTCTGCATCTTGTATTTTTTTTATCTTTTATCTCTCCTCTGTGGTCTGGTTAGTTGTTCTCTCTGGCCCTTTTATGATAATGAGATATGATCTCATGGTTGTGAAACATATATGTGGTCTGCATCACTAAGTTGAAGTACCTTTAATAGTGTCAAGTGTGGCTGCTGTCGGGGGGAGGGGCTGAGCTACACTGGCTAGACACCTGAAAAGGCCTCAGATACACAGACACCAGTGTGAGTGACCCAGAGTGCTGTATTCACACATGTGACATATGAAAGAAACGTCTATTTGAAGTTTCACTTATTTCAGTCTTTGTTAGAGCGCTTCTCACTGTCTCTCCTGAGACACTTTTTATGCTTCTCTCTAAACAGACACCTGCTGACCATGATCAGGGGAGGAGCTCCAAACAAATGCTTGTGGGAAACATGACGACTCTGCATCTTTTACACACAAGATACAGTAGACAGCTATCATAGCTTCAGTGATCTACACTGAATTAGTTTGCATAGCATTTTGTATGGGTATGTTTCATTTTTGGCCTGTAATAACACTTCTTTTATCGTTTATCTTTCATCTAAACACAAACAAAAGTGCCTTGATACTACTCGAAGTGTGAGTGGAGCTGGGTTCTAATGTCAGAAGAGACAAAAATAGAGCTTTTGGCAACAAACAAGCAAGTAAAGACATAAAACACATGGATATACAGAAAACGCCTGGTGTTAAGTATGGAGTTGAATGTATGATGGTTTAGGGCTGATTTTCTGTCCAAGGCTCTGAGAACCTTCTTCAGATTCATGGTATCATGAACTCCATTAAGTACCAGGAGATTTTACCTAAAAAAAGTTTCAAAAACACCAAGTGCAGCCATGCCAATAATAATGACACACATGATTTTGTTAAAAAAATGCATAAGCATTATTCTTTTGTTAGAAATTTTAATATTGCTCCTATTTTTAAAGTGAGATTAGACAAATTAACCAATTTATGCATCATACAAAAGATTAGTGATTAGTCTTTTTCATGCTTTTTCTAACGTTCTTTTATTGTTTTATTTATTTGCATTACTTTTCGGTAGCATTAAAACTAAAATTAGTCTGGTTAAGACAATTTGATATATAGAATGCAGCAGTTTACACAAAACAACAAAAATGCTTTCAGGAAGGCTTGTAGGAAGGCTTTTACAAGATTGTAAAAGTTCAGAGGTAGCAATAAATCATGAAGTTCTCAAAAATGATCAATAGGACCACATCTGGCCCACACAACACATGCTGCAACCCAAGTCAATCCCAGCTCATGACATCTGGCCCACGTTCGGCCTACACAACATGTGCCATAACCAAAGTCTAGCCCGGCTCATGATATCTGGCCCATGTTTGACCCACATAACACGTGCCGTAACCCAAGTCAAGCCCGGATCATGACATTTGGCCCATGTTTGGCCCACATAACACATGCCGCAATCCAAGCCAAGTCTGGTTCATGACATTTGGTCCTCGTCTGGCCCACACAACACATAACACAACTACATCAAGCCCGGCTCATAAAGTTTGGCCCACATTTGGTCCATACAACACTTGCCAGTGCCGTGACTGAGCAATAAGTGCCAAAGGGGCACAGATTAGGCCCAAATGTGCCTGCTATCTGGAACTCCAGTGAAAATTTCTTGAGTTGTTTCCGTTTTGTGTGATTTGGCAGTTATGTCATCTTTATTATCACTTTTATTAATACAGCGCTTTTCTCCTACAATTAATAAAACATACAATCACCAATAAACAAAACAACTTACAACACACACTAAGCCACAAGTCTTCTGCTTTTTGGGGAGGGTGATTAAACGAAAGTATACGGTCACTTAGCCGGTCCGGAAACAGTCATTAGTTGTGGGGGAGGAGGTTCCTCTCAGCCTGGGAGGCCTCACAGCTACAGTGTAGCATCACAAAGGTGGCCTGATCAGGCAGCCTTATTGCTGTCATGTGACTCAACTGCGTGGCCTGGGAAGCCTTGTAGCTGCATTGTATTAGCTCATGCTGCTGCCCCAGGAAGCCTCACAGCTGTTGAGTAGCATAGCTCCAGTATCCAGTCCAGAAAGCATTGTAGCTGTGGTTTAACATAGCTCAAGTGGCCGGCCCAAACAACGTCATAGCTGCAGGGTAGCATAGCTCAAGTGCCCAGGAAGCCTTGCAGCCTGGACAGAGTCCTTAGCTATGTAGGAAACTCCAGGTCAGGCTAGTATGCCTTGTAGCTGTGGTCATCCTCAGCTGCAGCACTGGCCATCCGAGGCCTTTACTGGCCTCCCACTTGCTCAAACTCAAGCTTCAAATGCCTTGACTGCAAAGGGCAACTGCACCTTTCTGAGACAGAATATTTGTCCCTTTCCATGCAGGCACACCAGTCTCACACGACAGGGGAACATGTTTTCCCCATGTACACACACCACGAGCTACCAACTCAAGTGAGCCACAAGTGAGCTTAATAAAGAAGTGGTGAAACGGTGTTAGTTCATAAGAGCTACCACGCCGCTGGGTCCTACTGTCCCTCAGTTGGCTGTAGTGCTGCCGGGTCTTACTGCAGTTGTATTAGCTATGGCTGCTGGGTCCTAGTGCCCCATAGTTTACCTACTACTCTCCCAGTCCTCTTAGCTCCTACCCGTTATATAGATATAATATATGCATGCTCCCTTTGGGAAGCACTACCCAGAATTACAGTATTGCTTTTCACTGTGATGCCAGTAATACACAACTTTGTCTCCCACTGAAGTCAAATTACTTCTGTTCCTTGAATGCGTTTGGAGCACTGAACTCTGATTACCTGCTTGTGCTGGTTTATTTTTCCACCCACACTCTGGGTCAGCCTATTGGGTCATTGGGTCATTTCTAAGTTTCTGTGTAGGCCAGCTGTTGGGTTTACAGCTGTTTCCAATATCAACCCAGCAAAATAATGTCACATATTTTACTCAGACATTCGAAGTTTGAGTGATAAGTTACAGTTTTAGTAAACAAATATTAAATTCTGGAATATTGTGGGTACATATTGCAGTAACATTAAGGCACACGTTGTGCTGCATATACACTTATATGTACATCTGGCCTTATATGTCCAAAGGTTTGTAGACACCTGCTCAACATTATGTCTGAAATTGAGGATATGGATACAGAGTTTGTCCCCTGTTTGCTGAAGGAACAGTCCACTTTTCTGGGAAGGCTTAGATGTTGGAACATTGCTGTGAGGATCTGATTGCATTCAGCCAAAAGAGCATTAGTGCAGTCGGGTACTGATGTTGGATCACAGACGCTACTTCAACTCATCCCAAAGGTATTGGATGTTGCTACATCACTCCAGAGAGTGCAGTTCCAGTGTTCCACAGCACAACACAGGGGAGGATTTATACCTCTCTAACTGACGCTTGGCACTGGGTACCATCAGAAGTGAATTCCAAATCATGTGATGCACAGAAAGAGAATGCAAACTGACCAAAAGCACTTTCCTTAATGGTGTTATATAGTCACTTGTAATGGTCCCAGTCAATTTGTATAAAGTTACATTTTCACACAAATTTCAAATTCAACTTTAGCAAAATGAAGTGTGACAACAACTTCACCAAAATTACACACAAAAAAACCCCAACTGCCCTCACACGGTTTCCGCTAGGTTGTGAAAAAAATGCTGATTCATCCACAACCACATAAACCCAGGTGGTGTGGCAGTGCCTACTTAATCCTTAGGCCATTAGAAAACCAGCTGTTTCCTCATATGTGGTGCATCATTTCACAATTCAAGACCCCCATGCTGTTGCTAAAGGGCTTTTCAGGCCATTTTGTACTTTAAATTAAAGACACGTGTTTTTACATGAAAACACTACACATAAAATCCTCATGCAATATTTGCCTTGACATATTTAAGTCTTAGTAGTTATGTGGGACACAGGCTGTAATCTGTGAAAAAAATCTTCAGACATATAAACAATGCAGAACTCTTTACTTGAACCCACATCCAATCAGCAAAGAAGCTCTGTGCTCAGAATAACTGACAAAACCACAACTACAAAAACCCAGCTGATGTCACAGCGCCTTCTGGGCCCCTGGGCTGTGAGAAAAGTAGCTGTTTCCTCGTTTGTGGTCCATCATTTTCACACCCCTTAGAGGCCAACACTGCTGAAGATAAGAAGTTTTTATGGCCTTTTCATGCCACTCTTATTCTTTTCATTTTCAATGTAGGGTGCTTATGTATTCTCGTATGATATAAAAAAAAATACCATAAAAATTCCACTTTCCATGAATATAGATGATTTCTTTGTTGTATGCAGACTGTAAGTAAAAGGTGCTGTGCAGGTACATTTTTTGTTCCTGAAGGTACAAACAATGTAAATGTACCCTCAAATGTACAACAGTGGTTTGACTGTATACCTTACATAGTACACAGTGCCTGTTACAGTATGTTTGTTTGCGCCACTGAGAAAATGTGCTGTTTTCTTTTTTGTGGTGCATCATTTAACAGATTGTTTAACAATGACGCAGCTACAGTTTCTTGCAGTGTGCACATCTAGCACTTGTAAATGCTGCTCCACGGTGAGAGTATGACAAACAGGAGAAATCAACTGTTCCAAAAAGCAGATGCAAAAAGCATCTGTGTTCAAAAGAAATGGATTTGTAACTGGCAAAATCACACATGCACACACACACACACACACACGTAATTGTGGTGAAAACAAGACATGCTCAGGTGAGGACCAGCAAAATGTCCTCACTTGAGCAATTTCATAGAGTCCTATCATAAGGGTCCTCATAAGTATATCATTACAAGCACACACACAAACACACACACACCCACCCACACACACACACACACACACACACAGAAAGAAAGTTACACTCTTTTATCAAAATAACCAACTGGCATTCTGGATAAGCCACAAGTGAGAAAAACCCTTCCTTACTGTGGAGATGAATGCACAGTAGCCATGACAAGCTTATTTCAGTCATTTATGGTCAAATTTGACCAGATGTTTTTGAAATCAAGTCAAGTCAAGTCAAATTTATTTATATAGCGCATTTTACAACAGATGTTGTCACAAAGCAGCTTTACAGAGAATGTTTGTCCACGCCCCCAGTGAGCAAGCCTTGGCGACAGTGGCAAGGAAAAACTCCCTCAACAGGAGGAAGAAACCTTGAGAGGAACCAGATTCAATAGGGGAACCCATCCTCCTCTGGTCAACACCGGATAACAGCACAGACACAAAACGGTATAAGTGGATACAGTTTTACAGTTCTGTATAGTGTTGGGTATGGAGTTAAGAGTCCTTTGTACAGTGAAGACCACACAAGGACCCACATAGCACAAGTCTCTACGATGCACGCGAGCAGCCCATCCAATCATGGCAGACGAAGCGACAGCACCACACAGGACGGAGTGCCGGCCGCATCAGACTAGGAATGAGTGGTGTTCACACCAGACCCTCTTGGGACGGGCAGCCGCTCAGCTCAGGGAAAGAGAGGGAAAGAGGAATGTGGCTTTTACTTTCAGGTTGACATTATGCACATTCAAACAGAGAGGAGTCTTGTCTCATGGGACTCAAAATAACTGTCCAGTGCTGTTGCCAAAATGGACAGTCTTTTCTTGTAGGTGTGACAATGCGACAGAATTCAGACGCTCGCGGATAAAAAATGCCAACAGAGTTTTAGTAACGTGACAAAGGCATGGTCAAAAAACAAGCGTGGGTCTTAACCAAAGGCAGCAAAAGATCACCGAAGTGATCATAACACTGGGCAGACAAAAACCAAGGGAGTAAACCGAAATCGTCGTCAAAAAGCAGGCAACAGGTCAAAACACAGATCCAAATCACAATCAGCAAAGGTACAAAGGGATTAGGCAGAAATCAAGGTCAGTTCAACAAAGTGGGTCACAACGCTCAGTATGTTCGAAAGAAGCAATACCTCACAATGACCCTAACTAAAGCCCGGGCTAACATACTATTCTACATGAGTCATATGACTACAAACACAGGTGTTCATTCTTAGTATTCTGGTGACTGTGAGCGCTGATAGGTGCGTAAACGATTGTCCAAAGTCATGTGATCTCCAGAGGGATTGTGGGCAAGTCCGGGAAAAGTTGCTCATCCACATGATTTCCCATGGCATTCTGGGAAACATAGTCTGAATCCACAGACAGGTGTGACAGTAGGGACTTGGATTAAATGTGGAATAGGTGACTGTAGTGGGAAAAGTCCAAAACTTACTCAAAAACACACCAAAACCAGCCGACCTAATGTCTCAGTGCCTCTTGGCCTTATTTCAACAGTTCACAAAAACCCACAGTGACACAGCAACATTGCAACATACACATCTACCACTTATGAGCGCTGCTCCACAGTGAAAGTATGAGAAACACAAGGAATCATGCACATGTCCCAGTTTCAGAACCTGCAGTACTTCAATGGACTCTGCCCTGATGTTCATGCAGCAGAGACAAAGTTTGCTCATGCACACATCCTAATTTACATCCCCGCTCACACGGCTGATGTGATGGTGTGAAGATGCTATTTTAAGTTGAGAGGACGTTTGCTTCTTCTATAGTGATGCATCATTTAAAGGCACTTTAATTTAGATACTGTTCATGTTAAACATCCATATGTTGCTCTGTACAAGATTTTACTGTCATAGTGCTGACCATATTGGAGATTATCCCGTCCACTAATAATCACAAATAATCACAGTGTAACTCTTTAAAATCCCAGGCTTATTACCTGCTAATGTTTGTTATTCAGTAACTACAGGGACTGTGATGCAAACTGGTTGAGCTATTCTTAGGTTATAGAAGCCTGTAATAAAACATTAGGCCTACTAGCAGGGCCTGGCCTTTTAGGAGGTTAAAAGGAACTAAAACTGATCCAGACACAGTGCTATTTCTCAGTGAACTGCACATTCAAACCAATCAGGCCATTATTCTAATCTTGGCAGCGCCAAAAAGAACTGATGTATAGAACTTGCTAATAATGTCCAGGCAGTCAAACACTGAACCAGCAATGGCATTTCAGCCAAATAATTCACAGACAAATGTACTTGATTAACCTATTATTATTCCCAAAGGGCTGGTGTAGTTGCAGGTTTTCTTTCCATCAGAGCAGTAGAGCACATGATCAACTGTTGAAGGAATGAGAGCAATTGATTAAAGTAGTGGAATCAGGTGAGCTCCTGTTTGTTTGGTGTTAAAACTTGCAGTCACACTGGCCTTTTGAGGATAAGATAGGACTCCCCTTCCTTGAGATATGAGGACCAATCAGAATAGAGGGTTTATTTTGCAGCTGTCTCACCAACATGACAGAAAAGAAGATGTTCAGATAAAATGCATCTGTTGAATAATTTCCCTTCATTTAGCTTATTTTTGGTTATCTATGTTGTACCACAGAGGATATGCAAATGAACTCATTTAAAAACAAGTTGATGAAAAATGACAAATCAATGAACGTTTAGCTGAAGCTTTATTTTTTAACATGTTTATGTAATTGTGAACTTGAAATGGAAAATTTGAGAAAGTAAAAAAAAATTATAAAGCAAAACACAATGTATTTTTTTTTTTCTTTTTTGTGATGTAACTTTACTCTGATGGTGGCGTATTCTGCCTTTTCTTCAATATCAATAACTGTGGTTGTTGTTCTGGGTGTTTTACTGTGGACTAGCACCAGCAGAGTGTAAACTACAGTAGAGTATACATCTTCATCCTGTAGAGGATCACAAATATTAATTAACACACAACACTGACCCTTTAAAACCACTTCAGAGTTTGACTTAAACTACCAGGAGCAGCTTCTTCCTCAGTAGGAATAGGATATACAGATATGCACTGAGTGCCAGTTTATTAGGTAAACTCACTCACATTCACTCACACTGTACATTCATTGATTAGTGATCATGTGGGCAAAAACAGCTTGTGGATGAGAGGCGTCAAAGGAAAGGAACATGCAAGCGAGCTTTTCAGCACCTTGAAGAATCTACGCTCAGAATGTATAACACAGTCCTAGACTCATGTGCTTAATAAATTCGCAGCCCAGTGTAATATTCTGATTGAGTATGTATCTTCCTGTCTGATAGAAATGCAGCTGAAAGGATTATGTAGACAGGATATTTAAATAAAAAAAAAAAGTGCAATATGCAGTTGAGATTTGTCAGTGGGATATAATCAATCAATGGGATGTGCAGGAATATGATGGCACACAATGGCAAGTGAAGGAATATGACAGATTATGAAGGGATGTAGATTAGATAAGACGGGCTATAATGAATTGTGACTGGATATGATTAGATATGATGGAATATGATAGAATATGACTGGAAGTGATGTAGGGATGTAATGTGGTATGTTGGGATGTATGAACTCACCTGTGTTTCCAACTTTGTCTTCATCCTTGTTTGCTCTCTGCTCTCCGTCTGCCCTCAACTCCGTCCTGTAGAATGAACCAGACAGAGTGAGACACAGATACTGCACATATTTCAATACAGTGTGTACTAGGATGTGTGTGTATGTGTGTGTGTGTGTGTGTGTGTGTGTGTGTACCCCTGTGTCTACAGTAGATGACTTCTCCAAGTCCCATCAGAAGAATGAGAGCAGGAAATAAGATGAAGAACTGCATGGAATTTTCTGGGTCTAGAAAGAAATTAGAAAGTTTGCATAGTTTGCATAGAGAGAGAGAGAGAGAGAGAGAGAGAAGTGGGGAAGGGAGGGAAGTAGAAAAACAGCAACACAACTGAATATTCAGAAAGGATGGAATAATTCTGAAAAACTTTCAGAGAACATAAACAATCACCACAAAAACATGACAAAGCTGTAACATTGTGCTTTCAGCTGCAGTCAGTGTGCCGTACTTACTATTGGGCCGTTGAGATGAATGTGGGGTTGAAGTGGTTGGACTGGTGTGTACACTGACCACTGCAGTAGATAAGTAGTTTTAGGTGGGCCCCCTGTACAGAGAGAACAGTTTGATAGTCAGTGCAGAAACAGCACATCAGTCAACAGCTCACTGTAGATACACAGAACATGAAGCTGCAAATAATTTTCATTGACCAGAACATTGTTTATTAAATGTACAAATGTTCATTTTTAGACATCAATTCAATGTGACTATAGAAGGAGAAAAATCTAAACAGCAGAGACATGTGTAATAAATACCTAACAAAACCATGTCCGGCTTGTTTGGAGTCCATTTAGTTTCATGAATATTGAAAGAATAACAAGCTAATAAATATTCAAGTCTGGAAAATTCCTTTAATTTCAAACATTTACAAATGGCATGCTGATAATACACAAACTGAATTTTCTACCATTTTAATAAAGGGAACGTTGAGTGCAAAATTTTAATAAGGAACTTTTTTTTGAATTTATTAAAGATATGTTTGATGATATTGATAGCAACTTTGTTGATTAAACCACAAATCAAATGTGTACATATCAAATGAATCTTAATGGGACAGATATTTTTCTTAATGATCACTTTCTTCCCCTGTATATTCCTTAATCAGTGTCATCAACCCAATGAGCTGAGTGATTTACACCAATGAGCCCAAACATTATGACCACCTGCCTTATATGATGTTGGTCTTCTGTGTCTCAACAAAACAGATCCAACCCGCCAAGCCATGGACTCTACAAGACATCCTGTGATATCTGGCACCAAGATGTTAGCAGAGGTCCTTGTTGAATCAGCACATCCTACACATGTTCGTTAATATTGAGATCTGGGGAATTTGAAGGACAGGACAACATCTTGAACTGTTATACAGTCAAGTTCTTCAAACCATTCCCAAACATTGTGTTCAGTGTGGCAGGACACATTATCCTGCTATAAGAGGCCTTGAGGATACCATTGTCATGATGACGTGTACCTGGTCCGCAACACTGTTAAAGTGGGTGGCATGTGTCAATTTGATGTCCATATGAATATCTGGACTTGGATGGAATGTCTGGAGTTTCCCAACATTACCCAGAGCATCACACTCCCTCCACTAGCTTGTTTTCTTCCTACAGTGCATCCTGGTGCCATCGCTTCCCACACACACCCAGCCGTCCACATGATGTAAAACAAAATCGCACACATTGGGACAGGTGACCTTCTTCTATTGCTTCAAAGTCCAGATCCAGTTCTCATTGTAGTTTCAATGGTGGACAGTGCTTAGCATGGGGTCTCTGACCAGTCTACGGTTATGCAGCGCTATAAGCAGCAGAGTGCAGACAGGATAGACTTCGTTGCCCTTGCACATCACTAAACCTTGGCCACACATCAACCTGTTGCTGATTCATAGATTGTCCCTCCTTGGACTGCTGTCGGAAGGTACTGAACACTACTGACCAGGAGAACCACACAAGCCTTGCTGTTGTGGAGATCAGATCCCGTGATCTGGCCATAACGATTTGACCCTTGACAGAGTCACTCAGGTCTTCACGTCTGTCTTTTTCTCCCACATCCAACAAATCGACTATGAGAACTGACTATTCACTCACTATGCGCCGTTGCTATGAGATTATCAACATCATTCAGTTCATATTATTAAGTACAACATTATGGTCATAATGTTTTGGCTCACTGTACTTCATATATGTTTAGTGGTGTTTTGCACAGTGTGTTTTTTATATTTTGAGAAAAGGGACACAGTTGGACTTTTAGCATAAAGCACATGAATGTGCACATAAGACCACAAAACCACAAAAAATGGTGCTGCGTTGTTCGGGTCTGTGGGACCCATTTTCAATGTTTACCAAAATAAAAAAATATGCGATTTATTGTTATTTTAACCTCAGATTCCTTGTCCGTTGCTCATTTTCTGTGAAGATCATATAAAATAACCCACTTTCAGTGCCTTCACACTGTTCACCCCCCACACATTTATATTACACATGTAGTGTTGGGTGAACCCACAGGGAGTAAAAGTGTGGAGGTGCTGTGTCCTTCACTCTGTTCACCTCCTACATGGCCTGCTGTTAGTGTCTGTGTGTGTATGTGTCTGTGTGTGTGTGTATGTGTGAGAATGGACAACATGGACAGGCTGCTGACTAGCTACAGCTGCTAAAGGAGAACCCTACGCTGGACATTTTAAACATCTGTTATTTTTACGTAAATTGTTATACAATACAATAACAATAACATCTCAGGTTCAGCTGCAGTCAGTGTGTTTTGCTTACCATCAGACTTTTGGGACAATTGTGTGTTTGAAGTAGTTAGACTGGTATGTACAATGAACACTGTAGTAGATCATGAAAAAATCCATTTAATCATATTTTATCACTTTCTGTATTAATTAACATTAATATGATGATTTTGACTAATATGCTGGAAATAAAGCACTCAATAATACTGCAAACGTGTTTGTGTGTATGATATGTTTGTGGGACAGGCGGTTTCTTTGATGTTTACAAATATTTCTATAACAGCATCATGAATGCATTTAACCTAAAGTATACCGTTTTTGTTTATTACATATTTACTAGCTTATGAATGTTTGAGATTTTACATAAAATACAAAATGTGCCATAACTTTTGCACAGGCCCCTTTTCCCCACAGTGTGTTCCATTCAGCAAATAAATAGTAATTGTGCAGTGAAACGTGCACAGTTGTTTTCTCTGAAGAAGATGTGTTACTTACTTTCACTAAAAAATCAACAATCAACAAAACATATTATTTGACCAGGGTGCACAAACTTCTGCTTATGACTGTAGGTGAACAGTGATGAGGGGGTGGAATGTTTAAAAACAAAGAGTTGAATCGCTACACTGCTAATTTGAGCTTTAAGATTTGAAATGTAATAAGAATAGAAACCTTATAAAAAGTGTTTTACCTTTTAAAGTCAGTCTGATGATTAAATGTGCATCTTTAACAGCACAGTAATAATCTCCCCCACCCTCTCCAGTCAGGTGTGATACGAGTAGAGAGAGATTTCCTGGAGAGTGACCATTAACCAGCTGAACTCTGTTTCTGTACTGACCACTCTCACTGGATATCACTTCCCGTGTGTGTATGTGTGTGTGTGTCTTTCGTCTTTCTTCCAGCTGAATCCCTCAGGTGTGGTGTGTAGGTCAGTGCAGTAGCAGGGCAGCAGTACTGGCCCTCCTGTATGAGCTGTGATATTCTGTAGTTTTTCACTATTCACCAGAGTGCAGCATGCAGAAACACACATCAGTAAGATCAGATTAATTATATACTGTTTTTAACACTTATATTTCTTATACTTTTTAATGAAAATTAAAAAACAAATCTACTAAGGAAAAGAAAAACAGAACAGTTACATATGTGTGTTCTTGTCGTCCTTTATATAATGTAAACATTTCTGAATGAATACACCAGCAAAAATGTTGAAGAATGATATGGAAAAAAAAATCTCATTACATTGACTAACATTAAACGTAAATATTATTTTTCCTTTCTCCTGTAAAGTTACCAGGGGAAGGGGGGGGGAAGGGGGAAGGGTGGTGGATTGTGGTGGGGGCTGAGCTACACTGGCGGGTAACCTGAAGAAGCTTCAAAGACACAAACACCAGTGTGAGTGACCAAGAGTGCCTTATTTACACATACGTGTCATAATAAACAAACATCTATTTAAAATTCTTATTTATTTCAGTCCTTTTTAGAGTCTTCCTCGCTCTGTTGCTCTCTTTCTTGACTTTCTCTGTAAGTGTGGCTGGGAGGTCAGAGTCCTTGTTCTTCTGTGATGCCAGAGAGAGTCAGTTTTCATGCTCCTCCCTGAATGAGTACCAGCTGACCATGATCAGGGGAGGAGCACCAAACAAATGCTGGTAGAAAAATGTCAACATGTCACCGAAACTATAATCAGATGACACCACAAGGCCAACAAACTATTTGCAAGTCTTTTTTTGTCTAACCACAAAAAAACATGCCTGGACTTAAATAAATTCATCCAAGTATGGATAAAAAAAAAAAAATCTGTTATATTTTGGGGCTGATTTTTCTCCAAACGCCCTGGAAGCTTTGTTTAGACACATGGCATCATGAAGTCTATGAAGTACCAGGAGATATTAATAAAAAAAAAAAGAAAATCTGTCTGCCTCTGCAAAAAACTAAATCAGGGTGAAGACTGATTCTTTCTAGAAGGACAGTGATGAAAAACATTCATCCATATCCCACACAAAAAATTTAATAACCACAGAATTAAACTTTTTACATGGACATCCCTGTCCCAAACCTAAACACCATTGTAAATGAAAAATAAATAAATAAATGAATAGAAAAAGAGGCCTGGGAACCTGGAGGATCTGGAGAGGTCCTGGATTGAGAAGTGGCCCCAGATTTCTTGCTCATTAACTATTTTAAGTGAAGACTCAGTGCTGTTATGTTGGCAATCAAAAGTGACACAAAGTATTAAATGCATTGAGGCCTGTAATAATAACACATGATTTGGTTATTCTGCTGTCCGATCCACTCGTACCAGCACAACACACACTAACACACCACCACCACCACCACATCAGTGTTACTGCAGTGCTGAGAATGATCCTTCACCCAAATAGTACCTGCTGTGAGGGTCCATGGGGGTCCTGACCACTGAAGAACAGGGTAAAAGGGGGCTGACAAAGTATGCAGAGAAACAGATGGACTACAGTCTGTAACTGTAGAACTACAAAGTGCACCTATACAGTAAGTGGAGCTGATAAAATGGACAATGAGCGTAGAAACAAGGAGGTGGTCATAATGTTATGCCTGATTGGTGTATATACAGCTGTCATAGCTGCAATAGCCTACATTGAATTAATTTACCTTGATTGTCTAAAGATATGTATCAGTTTTGTCCTGTAAGAATATTCCTTACTCTCAGAACAACAGGACTCAGTGGTCATAGGAGCAGAACACACATGTACACTTGCACACACAATGGGGAGGCTGGGTAGAGAGACAGCAGTTTCTCAAAGGATCATGATTATAGGATTTTGGGGTCAATAAGCCTACACAACTATACTCCAATGGCACCACAATGCCAACAAACTGTTTGGAAGATGTGCTAGAAGAAAGTGCCTGGAGTTTGCTTGATGCTTCTGGAAGCTTCAAAGCAACTCAGTTTTAGAGTCAGAAGAGAAAAAACAGAGCTTTTTGACAACAAACTCTCAAGGTAGGAACATAAAAAGATGCAAGTATAGATTGAAATGTGTATATACATACATACACACATATATATATATATATATATATATATATATATATATATATATATATATATATATATATATATATATACACACAGACACTATATTGCCAAAAGTATTCACTCACCCATCCACATCATTGAAGTAAGGTGTTCCAATTACTTCCATGGCCACAGGTGTATAAAACCAAGCACCTAGGCATGCAGACTGCTTCTACAAACATTTGTGAAAGAATGGGTCGCTCTCAGGAGCTCAGTGAATTCCAGCATGGTACTATGATAGGATGCAACCTGTGCAACAAGTCCAGTAGTGAAATTTCCTCGTTACTAAATATTCCACAGTCAACTGTCAGTGGTATTATAACAAAGTGGAAGCGATTGGGAACGACAGCAACTCAGCCACGAAGTGGTAGGCCACGTAAAATGACAGAGCGGGGTCAGCAGATGCTGAGGCACATAGTGCGCAGAGGTCGCCAACTTTCTGCAGAGTCAATCGCTACAGACCTCCAAACTTCATGTAGCCTTCAGATTAGATCAAGAACAGCATAGAGAGCTTCATGGAATGGGTTTCCATGGCTGCGCAGCTGCATCCAAGCCTTACATCACCAAGCGCAATGCAAAGTGTCGAATGCAGTGGTGTAAAGCGCCGCCACTGGACTCTAGAGCAGTGGAGACGTGTTCTCTGGAATGACGAATCACGCTTCTCCGTCTGGAAATCCGATAGACGAGTCTGGGTTTGGCAGTTGCCAGGAGAACGGTACTTGTCTTACTGCATTGTGCCAAGTGTAAAGTTTGGGGGAGGGGGGATTATGGTGTGGGGTTGTTTTTCAGGAGTTGGGCTCGGCCCCTTAGTTCCAGTGAAAGGAACTCTCAATGCTTCAGCAGACCAAGAGATTTTGGACAATATCATGCTCCCAACTTTGTGGGAACAGTTTGGAGAGTTTGGCCCCTTCTTGTTCCAACATGACTGCACACCAGTGCACAAAGCAAGGTCCATAAAGACATGGATGAGCGAGTTTGGTGTGGAAGAACTTGACATGACCTCAACCTGATAGACATGTGAACTTGACATGACCTCAACCTGATAGAACATGTTTGGGACGAATTAGAGCGGAGACTGCGAGCCAGGCCTTCTTGTCCAACAGCAGTGTCTGACCTCACATATGCGCTTCTGGAAGAATGGTCAAAAATTCCCATAAACACACTCCTAAACCTTGAGGAAAGCCTTCCCAGAAGAGTTGAAGCTGTTATAGCTGCAAAGGGTGGGCATCATATTAAATCCTATGGATTAAGAATGGGATCTCACTCAAGTTCATATGCGTGTGAAGGCAGACGAGCGAATACTTTTGGCAATATAGTGTGTATATATATATATATATATATATATATATATATATATATATATATTGTGATATTATTAATTAAAAGCTATCTGGCTGCCTCTGCAAAAAAGGGTGTTGACTGAGTCTTCCCAGAAGAACAGTGATAAATACAAGCATCCATATCCACACAAAATTGTTAAATAACCACAAAATTAAATGTTTGACATTGCCATCCCTGTCCCAGACCTAAACACTACTGGACAAAGAAGTCTGAGACCCTGGAGGATCTGAAGAGCTTCTGTATTGAGGAGTGGCCTTGGATTTCTTGCTCTGTATTCTGAAATCTCAGTAAGCATTATGAGAGAAGATTCAGTGCTGTTATGTTAGTAAACAAAGGTTACCCAAAGTATTAAATACAAGGGGGCCTATAATAATAGCACACAATAGCAATAAAAAAGTTAACAAGGATAACATTTTTGTAATCCTTGTTCATTCGTAGTTCACATAAATTCACATAAATTTAGTATCACATAAAATATTAGTGATAAGTCTTTTTTCATGGATTTATTTTTATGTTTAATTAATTTTGATGTTTTCTTGATATCATTAAAACTAAAATAATCCAGTTAAGACAATCAGATACACAGGACACTGCAGTATACACAAAACTACAAAATTGCTTTCAGGAAGTGGTACTACAGGTGGAGGATGTTTCTACCAAAACATGCTTTAGCCACCTCACTTTAAGTAGACTGTCCACCTTGTTGCTCTTGTCTACCCACATTGTGCTAAATATCACAAGTAATGTTGATTTACAGATCTACATCACCTGCAAACTTAGAAAATACAAATGCCACCCCCAAAATGCCAGTCAGTTCATCATGCTAATTATGCTTAAATAAATGAACTAGCCTGTGGTGTGGGCCTGCCCCCTGGGCCTCGATGGCAGCTGCTGGAAGGCGGTGCCCGAACACTGAGCAGCGTTGAACACCGAGCGGCGCCGAACCCTGGCGAGGACAGCGGGGAGAGAGCCACAAGTGGGTGAAGGACGGAGTGCAAAGCCAGAGCTCTACCAAGGGACGTGAGTGACGGCAGGAGGAGGAGGACGACGGTGCCGGCCACAAGACGCACACGTGCCAGGAGCGAGTCCCGAGCTACACTGGCCCTGTTCCACAGCAAGGCCGCTTCACTACACCAAACATCCTTCCCATGCCCAAGAATGCTTTACATTTCATAAATGCACAACAAACAAAATAAACCACACACACACACTAACCCACAGTTCCTCTGCCGGTGAAGGGAAAACTTCCTAGATGATGGAATAGAGTCAATTAGCTAAAGGAGATATAGTCCTTAACTGTGTGTGGGGGGGTTGGTGGGGTTGCATGCCCTGTAGCTGCAATGTAGCATAGCTCATGCTGCCGTTCTAGGAAGCCTAATTGCAGTGGTACAGCGTAGCTCCAGTGGCCAGCCCCAGTGATTTCATAGCTGTGGTGTAGCATAGCTCAATCACCCAAAGTCCTTGTAGCCTTTGGGTGGAAAGATTCCTTAGGGATGTAGGAAGCTCAGGGTCAGCCTAGTAGGCCTGGTAGCTGTGATAGTAGCATTGCTTATGCATCCAGCAAAAGAAACTTCTAAGCAATGTGAGAAAGTCCTTCTCAGCTGCTGCCTCAGTCAACATGGTGCAAAACCTCAGTCGGAATGTAAACATCAAATTATACACACAATCAACACAATCCCACTGATCAAATGCCACCCAAAACTAAATTATGTAAAGTGGCTGACATATTGTGCCAACATACTTACATTACAAAACACATGCATATAATACATATTCATTAACTTAGAGCCAAAAGATGTGAAGAGCTTTTGTAGGGAAATGGAAAATGTTATATTAACCCCTAAAATCTTTTTTATCTTTTTAACCCCAGACTTTTTACATACTAAGGCTTTTTGTTCAATATCTACAGGGATTTCAGTGGCAACAGGTTGTGTTAGCTTATAAAAGTGTGTAATATAACATTGGGCCCTGGCCACATAAAAGGTCAAACTAATGTATTATGCTATTACATGTATAATAATGCATCATATTATGTCACATTTAATATACAACATTACAATTTTAGATACATCACTTTATTATTTGTATGGCTATTGTATCATTAGCAGTTCAGCTTAAAAAAAATAAGATATATATTTTGCCACTTTATGAACATCACCAGTAGAGAAATTCTTCCTCTCATGATTTTAAGATGTTTTGTCTGCTAAATGGTGAATTCATGCCAGTGTTGCAAAAATGCACTAATCCAGACTGACCACTGCATCTCCATCAGCAGTGCTGTAGTGAACTCTGGCAGGATCTGATAGAGATGGACAAAATACTTGATAAATAAACACACACAAGAAACATACTATAACAGTTTGACTGTGTAGTTTGTACCTTTGTTTCTCTTGGTGTGATAAACCACAGCTACTATAATGTGGAGGAAGATCACAGTGACCAAGGCAAAGGGGACGAAGGGCAGAGACTGTGGAGATTCTGCAACAAGAAGTGGGTCATTTTAGTCATTTTATCTCACAGCACTAAGTATTTAAATAATCATGTGTGCACAATTACACATACTTTTCAAAAAATGTGGACATAATCTGGACAGCATTTATTAGATTTTTACATCAGTGTGTTTTTAAACACCTACCAATATAGCTACAAAACACTTAAGGACACAACCCTCCTCTAATGACATTTTATGTCAGTTGTAGATGTGCTGTGCATATGATTTGCTTAATTCAGGTGCTGATAACACTCTACTTAAACATGTTTTGTCATGTTAACAAGTGTAGTAGTCAGCACATGTTAATACAGTGTACTCAGAGAGAAAAATAGGGAAGTGTCATGTTCCATTAACCTCACAGCGAGCTTCTTTTTCCAGTGAGATACAGAGCAGCTATCTTGGTTCTACCTGGCATGTGCAGATCACTGTCCACAACACTGGTGCTGAAGCTGAGCTGGAGGATGCATTTTCAGCACCATGGACAGTGACTGGCTGGATTGGAACAAGATAATAAAGATAAAAAGCTGCAAAAAATGTGTGAGGATTTCTCTAAAAGTGGGTGGAGATTTCTGAAATTAGGCCAATTATATATTCTGGTCAATTTACTAAAGTTTCAGCCACTTGCTGAGGCTGGTTTTGAACTGATTCCCTCACCTTTTAAATCAGGACATAATTTTGAATGGTGATCCATTACTCTAATGTTTGTAGTTCCACTGTTCCACAGCCCAAAGCTAGGGGGCTTCATAACCCTCGAGCTGATAATAAGCATTAGGGGTCATCAGAAGTGCATTCTGATAATGGGATGCCCAAAGAGAGAATGCAGACTGAACAAAAGCACTTATTGATTTTCTTTTCATTGTCATTAGTTTTTATTGGGCCTAGCTGATATAATTTAAGTTAGATACTAATCATATAAGGATAAAATGAAAATTGAACTTTAGTGACTTGAATGTAAAAACATTGCGAAGGTGGCATATCAAAAACTCAGCTGTGGCCATATTGTGTCTCCTGGGTCACTTTCGGTGTATACATACTATAAAGAGAAAGCATAATATAATGTAATGTAAGCTGCAGTGTTAGCTGATTTTAATGTGCACATCAGAAATAAGCCCTTTTATGTGTTTGCTAATTTAATTCTAAGTCAATTAAAGAAATAATAAGCTAATTAGTCTGTAAATTTTTGTTTCTAATATTTACAAATGACAAGGTGACAAAACTCTGAACTAAATTATCTGTCATTTTAGTACAAGGAGACCTGTGTCCATCATCAGCATCAGTTTCTAACATTTATAATACTGAAAGTAATTTTCATGATTTAACTGTAAACTGTGAGCACTTAGAGTTGCATACAATTTGGTGATGTTAACTTTCTTCTCAGATATTTCCAAACCAGCATCATTACTGCACTGATCTGAGGGAAATGTACTTTGACTAAAGCGAAAAAGGGTGCATTTATTACAGAATACAACAACTGAACATTTAGAATTGGCAATGAATTTGATTATTCTGAGGAAAATACCTAATTGGATCACCACTGGATGTTTATTAGAGAGCATGAATGTGCACACAAGCGCACAAAAGCACAAGTGTGAAATTTGGACAGATGGTTCATAACAGCAAAGATAAAATATATACATAAATACAACATGGTTAAATGTTTAAGAATGAACAATAAAAAGAATGAAGAAAAGGGTGCAGCAATGCAGAGACAGAAGATAGTAAACACAGCTAAAAATACATACCGCCGTACACAAAAGTTCAAACACCCCTGGTCAAATGATGTTTTCTTTTGATTTTTAAAGTAAAAATAAGTGAACACATCTTTTACTCACAAAAATCTTTTCTGCACATTTTGGTTTAAAATATTGAAAGGAAATAAAATACTAAATACAAAATCTGCCACAACTTTTGCACAGGTCACATTTTATGTTTAATTCCTCAACATGTTAATTTCCACAAATAAGAAGTAAGTGTGCATTAAAAATGTGCAGAAGCTGAAAAACTTAACACAAAAAATAAGAAAGCAGTAAAATGTTAAGTTCAGCTGCAGTCAGTGTGCTGTACTTACCATCAGGCTTTTGAGAGGAATGTGTGGTTGAAGTGGTTGGACTGGTGTGGACATTGTCCACTGCAGTAGATGTTGTAGTTTTAGGTGGACCCTCTGTAGAGCGAGAAGAGTTTGATAGTCAGTGCAGGAACAGAACATCAGTAGGCAGTTGGCTGCAGATAAACAGCAACTTTAACACTGTATTTTTAATAAGTTCATAATAACAAAGCACATTAACAGCACTTATAATTCAATTAATTTGATTAATATCAATTAATTTGCAACCTTTAATATAAAGTTACCAATCATTCTATCTAAACATGCACTGATCTGCCAAAAGATTAAAATGACCATGTTTCTGCATTCATTGTCCATTTCATCAGCTCCACTTTACAGATATGTGCACTGTAGTCCATCTGTTTCTTTGCATAATTTATTATCCCACCTTTACCCCATTGATCAATTGTCAGGACCCCCATAGGACCACTACAGAGTATGTACTATCTGGGTAGTGGATCATTCTCAGAACTGCAGTAACACTGATGTGGTGGTGGTGTGTTAGTGTGTGTTGCGCTGGTCTGAGTGGATCAGACACAGCAGTGCTGCTGGAGTTTTTAAACACCTTAGTGTCACTGTTGGACTGAGAATAGTCCACCAAACAAAAACATCCAGTCAACAGCGTCCGGTGACCACTGATGACAGACTAAACGATGCCAACGAACCAACACAAACTGTGCAGCAACAGATGAGCTACTGTCTCTGACTTTACATCTACAAGGTGGACCAACAAGGTAGGAGAGTCTAATAGAGTGGACAGTGAGTGGACACAGTATTTAAAACTCCAGCAGCACTGCTGTGTCTGATCCACTCATATCAGCACAACACACACTAACACACAACCACCACCACATCAGTGTCACTGCAGTGCTGAGAATGATCACCACCCAAATAAGACCTGCTCTGTGGTGGTCCTGTGGGGGTCCTGACCATTAAGGAACAGGGTAAAAGGGGGCTAACAAAATATGCAGAGAAACATATGGGCTACAGTCTGTAATTAGAACTAAAAAGTGCTCCTGTGCTATATGGTAAATGGATCTGATACAATGGAAAAGACTGTAAAAACAAGGAGGTAAATTTAATGATATGGCTGATCTGTGTTTGTTTAGTCTTGTGTCTCAAAACTGTTTTAAGCAGTTCTCACACTTTGATGGTTAAAAGTGTGAGGACTAAAACCATGTCTGGCACATGTACTTTTCTGCATCTTGTATTTTTTTATCTTTTATCTCTCTTTTCTGTGGTCTGGTTAGTTGTTCTCTCTGGCCCTTTATGGTAATGAGATCTACATCTCTAAGTTGAGGTAGCTTTGATAGTGTCAAGTGTGGCTGCTGTCGGGGGGGAGGGGCCAAGCTACACTGGCTGGAATTTATACATACACTATATTGCCAAAGTATTCACTCACCCATCCAAATCAGAGAATTCAGGTGTTCCAATCACTTCCATGGTCTCAGGTGTACAAAACCAAGCGCCTAGGCATGCAGACTGCTTCTACAAACATTTGTGAAAGAATGGGTCGCTCTCAGGAGCTCAGTGAATTCCAGCGTGGTACTGTGATCGGATGCCACCTGTGCAACAAGTCCAGTCGTGAAATTTCCTCACTACTAAATATTCCACAGTCAACTGTCAGTGGTATTATAACAAAGTGGAAGAGATTGGGTATGATAGCAACTCAGCCGCGAAGTGGTCGGCCACGTAAAATGACAGAGCGGGGTCAGCAGATGCTGAGGCGCATAGTGTGCAGAGGTCGCCAACTTTCTGCAGAGTCAGTCGCTACAGACCTCCAAACTTCATGAGGCCTTCAGATTAGCTCAAGAACAGCGTAGAGAGCTTCATGGAATGGGTTTCCATGGCCGAGCAGCTGCATCCAAGCCTTACATCACCAAGTGCAATGCAAAGTGTCGAATGCAGTGGTGTAAAGCGCCGCCACTGGACTCTAGAGCAGTGGAGACGTGTTCTCTGGAGTGACGAATCACGCTTCTCCGTCTGGCAATCCCATGGACGAGTCTGGGTTTGGCGGTTGCCAGGAGAACAGTACTTGTCTGACTGCATTGTGCCAAGTATAAAGTTTGGTGGAGGGGGATTATGGTGTGGGGTTGTTTTTCAGGAGTTGGGCTCGGCCCCTTAGTTCCAGTGAACGGAACTCTTAATGCTTCAGCAGACCAAGAGATTTTGGACAATTTCATGCCTCCCACTTTGTGGGAACAGTTTGGGGACGGCCCATCCTGTTCCAACATGACTGCGCACCAGTGCACAAAGCAAGGTCCATAAAGGCATGGATGAGTGAGGCCTTCTCGTCCAACATAAGTGTCTGACCTCACAAATGCGCTTCTGGAAGAATGGTCAAAAATTCCCATAAACACACTCCTAAACCTTGTGGAAAGGCTTACAGAAGAGTTGAAGCTGTTATAGCTGCAAAGGGTGGGCCGACATCATATCAAACCCTATGGATTAAGAATGGGATGTCACTCAAGTTCATATGTGTGTGAAGGCAGACGAGCGAGTAAATAAAGCGAATACTTTTGGCAATATAGTGCATGTGACACATGAAAGAAACATTTATTTGAAGTTTACTTATTTCAGTCTTTGTTAGAGCGCATCTCACTGTCTCTCTTAAGACACATTTTATGCTTCTCTCTAAACAAACACCTGCTGACCATGGACAGAGGTGGAGCTCCAAACAAAATGCTTGTGGGAAACATGATGACTCTGCAACTTTTACACACAAGATACAGTAAACAGCTATCATAGCTGCAGTGATCTACACCGAATTAGTTTACATTGCATTTTGTATAGGTATGTTTCATTTTTGGCCTGTAATAATAAACCTCACTCTCTGACAAAAGGGCTTAAACTGTCTCTGTGTCTCTGGGGATGTTCACACACATTTATATTGCTCCCACACACAGAGAAAGGGTGAGGAGTAAGGCAAAAGTTTCTACCAGGATCACAATTGTCGCATATCTAAACACTTCTTTTATCTTTTATCCAAACACAGGGAAAAGTGCCTTGATACTACTGAAAGTGTGAGTGGAACTGGGTTCTAATAAAAATAGAGCTTTTGGCAACAAAGAAGTAAGTAAGGACATAAAAAAACATCAGTATACAGAAAATGCCTGTGTGTTAAGTATGGCGGAGGATGTGTGATGTTTTGGGGCTGATTTTCTTGAAGTACCAGGAGATTTCACATTGAAAAAAATTTCAAAAACACCAAGTGCAGCCATGCCAATAATAACGACACACATGATTTTGTTAAAAAATCCATAAGCATTATTCTTTTATTAGAAATGTAGATATCTCTCCTATTTTCAGAGTGAGATTAAACAAATTAACCAATTTATGCATCATACAAAAAATTAATGATTGTTTTTTTCTAATGTTCTTTTATTGTTTTATTCATTTACATTACTTTTTGGTAGCATTAAAAGTAAAATTAGTCTGTTTAAGACTTTTTAATATATAGGACGCAGCAGTTCACACAAAACAACAAAAATGCTTTCAGGAAGGCTCAACACAAGATTGTAAAAGTTCAGAGGTAGCGCTAAATCATGAAGTGCTCTAAAAGTGATCAATAGGACCACATTCGGTCCACACAACATGTGTGCAACCCAAGTCAAGCCCCGCTCATGATATTTGGCCCACGTCTGGCCCACACAACACGTGACACAACCCAAGTCTAGTCCAGCTCATGATATCTGGCTTATGTCTGGCCCACACAACACATGCACCAACCCAAGTCAAGCCGGGCTAATGACATTTGGCCCTCTTCTAGCCCACACAACATGTGCCGCAACCCAAGTCAAGTCCGGCTCATCACATTTGGCCCACGTTTGGTGTACACAACACTTGCCAGGGCTGAAACTGAGCAATAAGCAGCAAAAGTGGCAGAGCTTAGGCCCAAATGTGCCTGCTATCTGGAACTCCAGTAACAATTTCTTGAGTTGTTTCCTTTTTGTGCGATTTGGCAGTTATGTTATCTTTATTATCACTTTTATCAATATAACACTTTTCCCTCACAATTAAGTAATATATAAATAATAAGAATTTAATCATTTATTTATATAAAATTATCAATTAATTTGACAACCTTAATGCAAACTGTTACCAGAATAATGAACAGAGCTAATAAGACATATAGTCATGTCCAAATGTTTCAGCAAACCTGGAAAATGATGTTTTACTAATTTTTAAAGTGAAAATGAGTGATCACATCTTCTACACAGAACAGAATGTGTCTTCTACACAGGACACTTTTTATACTCATTTTTTTTCCCCCAAATATGCTAAATTCAGCAAATAAACAGTAACTGTCTGTTGTTTATTGTGCAGGGCGTTCTCGGTTGATTGTTAATGTATTTTCATTTAGAAAATCAACGAAGCATAACTTGACCCTGGGCGCACAAACTCATGATTTGCACATAACAGTGAACAGTGATAGAGTTTGTTCTCTGTACTGTTAAGTTTATTAATAAGATTTGAAAGGTATTAAGATGTAACTGAGACAGTGTTTTACCTTTTAAAGTGAGTCTGATGAGTGTATGTGCACCTTTAATATCACATATGTAATCTCCTCCATCCTCTTCAGTCAGGTGTGATATGAGTAGAGAGAGATTTCCTGGAGAGTGACCATTAACCAGCTGAACTCTGTTTCTGTACTGATCACTCTTATTGGATATCACTTCTAGTGTTTGTGTGTATCTGTTCTCTTTCTTCCAGTTGAGTCCTTCAGGTTTGGTGCGTGGGTCAGTGCAGTAGCAGGGCAGCAGTACTGACCCTCCTTTATGTGCTGTGATATCCCGTGATTTTTCGTTGTTCTCCAGAGTGCAGCCTGCAGAAACACACATTAGTAAGATCAGATTAATTATATACTCTTTGTATGACATCATGAGTTCAGTATTTATTTAAAGTAAAGTCAACCTTTTTTTTGATAAATAACACTTTTGACAAAATTAAAAGAAATCATTTTATACATCATAACAGTTGCAGATGATGCATGTTGTTCCTGTCCAAAAAAAGCTGTTTTCAATTTTTATATTTATAAACCATTTGAACAACAAAATCATGTCAAAATGTCTAGATGCATGGACAATTGGAGGGCCGAAATGACATGAAATAAAATTCTCATTACATTAACTTACATTAAAAGTATATTGTATTCTTATGTAAAGTAACCATGTTGGAGATGTTTTGTATAGCGATGACGTTAGCATATAGAGCTGTGTTTGAGTATATGTTCAACAAAAATGGAACTCATTCTAATTGCAGTTTTTGACTGGTTTATAGATTTAGGTATGTATGACATCAGTAACTCAGTAACAAGATAAAAAAAGACACTCACCTTCAGAGACATGAAGCCCAATGAAGAGAAGATAGAAAGTCAGCAACATTCTCACTAGTAAAACAACACTGAGTTCACAGCACACTGACAGCTCCACACCCAGCACTACACTAGCCCTGTATACCACACTGAGTACACAGCTCTCTCAGCAGCTCTTCACTGGAGTCTAACCCACTCTAATGTCCGTGCAGCTCACAGGAGCTGTGTTTAAATCAGCTAGACCGGAACTCTTCTGTCTTTTAGAGACTTTATCAGCAGCTTCTTCAGAATCGGAAACCACACACAGAGACGTGGTGAACTCTGAGTCATGAGAAAACTCAAACACTTGTGTGAGAACACACATGTGGACATGAGAAAAGAGAAGTCATATGCGCCACTTTTTTTTTTGTCTCAGTATAGATCCAGCTGTCCTTAGCTTTTCTTATGATCTCTTATATTTACTTACTTTGAAATTTCATTTAACTCTTTCTTCTACAGCCACCAGTCGTGCAAATATTCCAGAAGAATAATTCCCGATATGTTCCACTGGTAGATACTCTCTGGCAGCTCTGACTACATCTACTGTTCTGCATCTTCAGTTTTATTTACATTTTTTTTATTTTTATTTTTTTAACTATTATCTCTCCTTTCTGTGGTCTCACAAGATGTATGCTCTAGTCTTTTTATGGTAATGAGATATGATCTTATGACTGTGAAACATCTATGTGGTCTAAGTCTCTATTTCCCTGTAGCTATTATAGCATCAAGTGTGACTGCTGCCATATCAGTTCTTTATAGAGTGCTTTTTGCTCTCTCACTCTCTTTCTGTCCCTGTACAGATATCGTTGCCAAGAGGTCAGCATCTTTCTTCCTCTACTGTGCCACAGGAGCCACTGCCACAGCTTGACAGAGAGCCTGAGGAGAAGTCAGTGCATCAATTGAGTCAGTAATGTGGAAAAGCGTAGGACCAGCAGTGTGGGCCGGCTGATTAGGGCACTGGAAAGCCGGCTCTGGAGGATCAGGAATATGACAGGGAGAAGTCTGGACAGCTGGCACAAGAATGTGATGGGAAGCCTGCATAGGGGCTGCAAGAGAAACTGGCACTGAAGGAGTAGCAGCTCAGGAAGCCAGTACAGGATCATGAACACTAGATGTATATTTTTTTATTATTAGGAAAGGGTAATGCTTTTACATTGTGTCTTTACACTCTACAGTGTTGTAGAAAGCTGTAAGACTGAGACTAAACACACACTGCACCAAGACAGTTACCCTGAACTTCCTCTTTTAGCCATCCAGTCCTCATGCTTGCATTTCCCAAGATGAGATTGTGAGATTGTCCACAGTGCCAGACACTTCCACCAACAGACCACCAATTTTTTGTCAATTAACCCTCTGGGGTCTGAGGGCATTTTCTTGATTTTTGCGTATATTCTTGATGTTTTTTTTAAAGGCACTTACATACGACATGATACCCACACGTTACATATCAAAATGTTCAGAACTATCTCAGTTCTCTCTATAATCAGGCATTTGAAGCACTGTGTAAAGAGATAATTCAGCCCTAAGGCTGAAAAATTTAACTCTGGTTTTATTCTTAATATCTCTCGTGAAAACATTGCTTCACTCATGTGGACGAATTGATTTGGTGCTTGAAATGGGTTTACCAAAGTCTTAGATTCATAAAAGTAGTGGAATACATTAATAAAATAGTAGATAAGATCATTGCTACTGTCCAAAACTGCTGCAGCAAATTCAGCAGCTGTAAACTTTTTACACACCACTTCATTTCTGTGTCTGAGGTTTCCAAAGTAAGCAGAGCCTTAATGATTTCCTGAGTGCTAATTGGTCAGTTTCATGCAAAATGTAGACAAACACAGACATCCACCAATTACAGGCTAGAAGCAGATGACAGACACACAAATCCACCAGTTACACACATTGATGTCACAGTGCCTTTGTGGCCCTTGGACCATAGGAAAACCAGTTGTTTCCCCATTTGTAATGTATCATTTCAAAATTCATAGACCCCCAATGCTGTTGCTAAAGGGCTTTTCAAGCCATTTGCTACTTTTAAATAAAGGACACTTATGTTTTTGTATGATGTCATAACATGTAAAATCCTCATATAACATTCACCTTGAAATAGTCAAGGCTTAGCAGTAGCATGGGACACTAGCAGTAACCTGAAAAAATCTTAGTACAGACATATAAACACTGCACAACTCTTGACTTGAACCCAACTTAATGTCCAGTCATCAAAGATTCAAATTAACTTACAAAACCACAACTACAAAAACCTATAAAACTGTGTACATTAAATGAGGATGCAGTGTGTGTCACTGTGCATTTGTGTGCGCTTGGCTGTGAGAAGACTTGCCTCCTTCCTGTTTCCTTTTTTTGTGGGGCCTCATTTAACAGCTCACAGAAACCCACAAGACTCAGCAACTTTTTTACAACATACACATCTAGCACTTGTGAACGCTGCTCAATAGTGAGAGTGTGTGAAACAGGAGAAATCATGCACCTGTCCCATTTCAGAACCTGTAGAACTTCATTGGACTCTACCATGATGTAAATGTAAGGAAGACAAAGCATGCTCTAAAGTTTGTTTACTTGTTGAAGCTGAGAACCATCATGCACCCCCCACCCTCCCCCACTCACCCCACCACTCACACGACTGACGTGATGGTGTGAAGATATGATTTGAACATTTGTTATTTTAAGTTGTGGAACATTTGCTGCTTCTGTAGTGATGCATCATTTAAAGACACTTTAACTCAGCTGGTGTCCATGCTAGACACCCATTTGTTGTTCTGCATAAGCTTTCATTGTTATAGTGCTGACCCTGTTGCTGATTCTCCTGTCCACTCTGAAATAATCACAGTTTACAAGGAACTGAAAACTGATCTGGAAACAGTGCTATTTCTCAATTAACTGCACATTCAAACTAATCAGGCCATTAATCATATCGCTGCTCTCGGGAAGAAAACCTTGTTTATCCATTTTAGTCATTTTTCAGTTTTTGTCATAATTTGAAAAATACCTGTTGTATCTGTAAATTTCATGATGAATGGACTAAAAGAAAAGGCCTAAAATGACTTGGAAAAAAGTCTGGTTCCATTGACTGACATTAAAATAAAGTACGTTTTTTCCTTCTCTTGTAAAGTTACCATTTTGGAGATACAAGGTTTTTTTTTCTGATAACAGCGATATACTGGTACTACCAGGAAGAGCTGATATGCAAAACCTGGCCATAAAATGCTTTATGCTAATAATGTCCAGGCAGTCAAACACTGAACCAGAAATAGCATTTCAGTCAAATTATTCACAAATGTACTTGGCTTAACTCTCACATCACAGGCATCTAATCTTATCCACAAAGGGCCAGGGTGGTTGCATGTTTTCTATCCAACAAAGCAGAAGCACACATGATCAGTTGTTTAAGGACTAAGAACAATTAATTAAAGAAGTAGGATCAGGGGAGCTCCTTCTTGTTTGGTATGAAAACCTGCAGCCACATTAGCCTTTTGTGGATAAGATTGGACACCTCTGCCTTACACATTGTTCATAGTCTAACCCTTCACTGTGTGGCTCTTTCCGCTGATGGACAGGATGGGGGGGGTTCACTGATTGTGCAGCAATAGATGGACTACAGCCTGCAGTGCTAAACCTACAAAGAAAGTATACCTGTAGAGTAGGTGATTTAGTAGGTGTATTGTAAGGGCTGTGGCAGGTTGCAATTGCAAAGTGATGATTAGGGGCATTCAGATACTCAAGGCCATAGCAGGCAGTGGTCAAAATACAGACAGGCAGTCAGAGACAGATCCATCATCAAAAACCAAAGAGTTTGCAGGGGTCAAAAATAGGAAAAAACAAAACAAAAGAAACAAGCTCAGAATCCGGTATAGAATGCAGGTAGCAAAACAGACCTCGCAAACACATGGTGGAAACAAAGGCGTATATAAAGCAGTCTTAGAGTCCAAAATGAGCTGCAGCTGTGTGGGAGAAGGGACAGCGGTAGTGCCAGCACTGTCGACCAACTGAACCATGCACTGGGAAAACAGCTCTGGAGGATTCATCCCAAAAGCCATCACTGGAATGTGATGAAGTGCCAGCACAGAAGCTACAGACCAAAAAGTCAGCACTGGATCAGGACCGGGAGCTGGCACAGGAACAGGACACAGAGCAGGCACATGAGCTGCACAAGAGACCACAACAGTAGGAGCCTGAAGGACAGGACCAGGGGCTGCCCAGATCGCAGGAACAGGAGCCACCTGAGGTGCAGGAACAGGAACAGGAGCCACCCGAGGAGCAGGGACAGGAGCAGCCCTGGGAACAGAAACAGGAGCAGCCCTGGGAACGAGAACAGGAGACACAGAGACCATGGGAAGGTCTGGTGACTCAGAGGTCACTGGCGTGGCGGGGCCGTGGAGGGACCTAGGCTGTGCTGACATCCTGGGGTGCAGGTGGGCTGCAGCGATGTCCTGGGGTGCTGGTGGGCCTGCAGCCATAGAATCCTGCTTTGTCTCCCTAGCGATCTCCAGAGCAGTAGGCCTAACCCTAACCCTCTTCTGCCTTAGGGAACTCCACTGCATCCACTGTGTCCCCATCACCCAACTCAGTGACACAGGGGATTCTTGGGGAATCTCCGCCTCTTTCTCTGGAAGTAGGTCAAAGGCAGACTGGAAAAGACCCCAGAACCTCTTCAATTAGTGAGCCACCTCACTATTTGATGTCCACATTTGAGGCTAAGACAGGCCCTCGCAACAACATCACAGGCCACTTTGGAGTCTTCAGACTGGAATGACTCATCAAAGTCCAAATATCAGTGGCACTCACCCTTTTTTGTTCTGGCTCCCCATAATAAAAGCTGGGGTAAGCTGGCAGCGTGGAGACAGGCTTGTTAGTAGCTGGGGTTTTGATGCCACATGCTGCTGCCTTGATTGGCAAAGTCTTCTGTAGCATTGGGGCTGAGGCAGGTTGCAATCTCAAAGTGACTTATTTACAGGTGTTCAGATACTCAAAGCCAGGGGTCAACATAACCAAAAACCAAAGAACTTCACAGGGGACAAAAACAGGAAAAACCAACAACAATAAACAGGCTCAGAATCCAATACTGAACACAGGTAACACAGACACTTCACAAGCACATGGTGGAAACAAAGGGGTATATAAAGCAATCTTAATGAGTTCAAGTTCAACTAATTGTTGAGGTTTAAGAGTGGATAACATTAGGATTTTTGGTTAAAGGGGTACGAGGTAAGAAGCAAAAGAAGAAAAACAACAGCATGGCCTAGTTAGCAGCAGAGACTAGGCTAGGGTATGCTGTGCTAAGCAATGGCCATGAAGGTAAACAATAAAAACAGAAAGAAGGGCTACAAATGAATGCTGAGGGCTAGGCTCAAAATTCATGGAGAATGGAGGGTTTTGTATCATGGCCAACTGACCAACCAGTGTGTCAGAAAAGAAAATATTCAGGTGTAGGTCAAATGCATTTGTTTAATAATTTCTCTTCAGTGATGTTATTTGTGCTTATACTCTATATTGTGCCACAGTAGATAAGCAAATTAGCTAATTCAAAAACCAGTTAATGAAAAACAAAAAGAGTCAATGAATGTTTAGCTGAAGCTTTATTTATAAACATGTTTATATATTTGTGAATTTGAAACAGCAAAAGAAAGAAAAGGAAAAAGTATGAAGTAAAACACAATGCATTTTTGACAGGGTGAGAGGTGTTACTACTTTACTCTGATGGTGGCATATTCTGTACTCTCTTCAATATCAGTAACTGTGGTTGTTGTTCTGGTTGTGTTACTGTGGACTATAGTAGAGTACATCACTTCATCCTGTAGAGGATCAGAAATGATAATTAACACACAACACTGACCCTTTAAAACCACTTCAGAGTTTGACTTAAACTACCAGGAGCAGCTTCTTCCTCAGTAGGAATAGGATATACAGATATGCACTGAGTGCCAGTTTATTAGGTAAACTCACTCACATTCACTCACACTGTACATTCATTGATTAATGATCATGTTAGCCAAAGCTACTTGTGGATCAGAGAAGTCAAAGGAGAACACTGAGGGTTTGTCTCAAATAAGCTTGAACAATCAAAGACCATGGTGGCAGCCAGTAACATAAAACAAATAACATCAAAGTGTACACAGACACACCGGAAATGGTGCATCCCATCATTTAGGTATAAAATAAAGTCCTCTAACCAAACAAATCCAGTTTTTCTTTTTCATCATGCATGTCAGCATATTAATGCATCATGTCCCAAAACATGAATTGACACAACATTGTTCCAGGAACATGCAAGTGATGTTTCCAGCATCTTGTAGAATCTATGCTTTAAATGTACAACACAGTCCTAGACTTATGTGCCTAATAAATTAGCAAACTGTATCTTCCTGTATGATAGAAATGCTGCTAAAAGGAATATGTAGACAGGACATGTAAATAAGACATAGATTGGACAAGATATGCTATGATGAAATGTGTTAGGATATGATTATGATATGATAGAATATGACTAGAAGTAATGAGAGATAACATATGATGGAATGTGAAAGGATAGGAAGAGATTTGATGAGACATGTTGGGATGTATGAATTGACCTGTGTTTGTTGCTCTGTCTTCATCCTTCTTTGCTCTCGGCTCTCTGTCTGTCCTCGTCTCTGTCCTACAGAATGAAATCAGACAGACACAGATGCTGTAGACTGCTCACTGCTGTTTCTCTTTCTCATGCTGGCTCAGTTGAGTCAATGGACTATGGTATGGTCTCCATTACCCAGGAGACATCTGGGAGTCACATCATCTCCTTCAGCTTGTCAGGACAGACTTCCTTATTCAACATTACCAGAGTTCTAATGTGCACACCTGATTTTACTGTATAGTCTAGTATTTAATTCCAGGCTTTAGCTCAGTTTCATTGCAATTTGTACTCTTATTCATTGTCAGCTGTATTTTAAAAGTGTGTGTGTGTGTGTGTACCTCTGCATCTCCAGTAGGTCATTCCTCCAAGTACGGGCAGAGAAAGAAGAAGAACAAGAATAAAGATGGAAAAATGCATGGAATGGTCTGTGTTGAGAGAGAGAGAGAGAGAGAGAGAGAGAGAGAGAGAGAGAGAGAGAGAGAGAGAGAGAGAGAGAGAGAGAGAGAAGTGAACACATCTTCTACACAGAACAAACTTAAATATAGCATTTTCTGCACATTGTATTTCCTTAAAATATATTAAACTAAAATGAATATAAAATCTACTGTTGCACAGAGCACATTTTAGATTCAAAAACTCAGCATGCAGGCAGTGTGCTTAGCTTACCATCAGGCTTTTCAGAGAAATGTGTGGTTGAAGTGGTTGGTCTGGTGGGTACATTGTCCACTGCAGTAGGTGTTGTAGTTTTAGGTGGACCCTCTGTAGAGAGAGAAGAGTTTGATAGTCAATGCAAGAACAGAACATCAGTAGGCAGTTCCCTGTAGATAAACAGCAATATTAACACTGTATTTTTGATAAGTACATTAACAATATCAAAGCATATTAATAGCACTATTAATGTGCTTTGTTGCTTTTAATAGCACTATTATTGTACTCATTAATCAGCATATTAATAATAAGAAATGCTGAAACTATTAGCATTTGGTAACACTTTACATGAAGGGTGGCAAATTAATTGATGATTAAATGTTAATAATAATTAAATAATTGTCATTTATGTATACATTAACTGCTTGTTGAGCATATGTTATTAATCAAATGCCTATGAATTAGTAATTGAGTGCACTGCAAACTTAGTTTAGTTATTATAGTTCATAGATTACTTATTAACTTTAATAATTGCTGATTATTACAGTTATGTAAAATAAAGTACACACAACACTTCACAGTGGAGGAAATCATAACAATAAATCAGTTTATGAAATAACAGGTGATTAATGGGATTATCTCATAAGCACTAGTTTGTTCTTATGCTATGTTCTTATGTAAACACACTTATCAGTTGATTATCAGTGTAATAAACAGCAGTTAATGCACACTTAATAAGTAATTTAACTAATAACTAAAGCAAGCTAAACTTTCAATGAATGATGTACTCAATTACCAGTTACTAAATACTTAATTATTAACTAATGAATAATGAGCAGTTAAAAACGTTTGACGGGCAGTGCGTCAAAAATCACGCCTTGTCTTCTCAGCTTTATAACTCAGGAATGCCTTAACGCATCAGTGTACAGTGTACTATCATTAAAACGGATGAGCCTAACGTTTCTATAAATAGCGGCGCCATCGCGGTCCGGTGAATAATGGGTAATCCACTGTGGGGAAAAAAAGAAAAAAAAATACACTCTCCTTCAAAGTTTATGTTTTATTCTTCAAGTAAAACTCAATTTCTGTGCTCAAAACACATAAACTATGTTGTTTACATTCAGTGAGTAAATCTCAGTCATCATTGTCGCTGATTTGTCAAACAGTCGAAAAAAAGGGCGTCTAATGAAACCCTGCATTTCACGTTATTTCCACTACTATTATTTACTTCTAGGGCTTCTAAAATATTTATATGATGTTTCAGATCAAATATTTAGATCAGTCAGTATTATCCACCGGAAATGTTTGAATAATCCAGTGCTGAAAGGAAAGTTAGAGGAAATGGCGCCTCTTCAGTGCGCTCGGCTGGAGCGCCGCGCATCTCTTCAGCTCGCGGTGTTGGGCGGACGCCAACAGACTCTAAAGGTGCGCGTGCATTTGAAAGTGGACTTGCAGATGATGAGGAGATGTTTTTCCTTGGAATGGACGCTGCACAGGACGACCCCAAATTCATGGAAGAGTTTTGCTTTCCTGTACTACTGTTTATACCACTAATACGTGTGAATACATGTAAAAAGAAGAAAACGTGCATTGCCATGAACGCGCGTGCGTAAATGCTGTTTATCTTGTGTCTGTTCCTGCTTGGTGCCTTTGTGTGTGTGTGTGTGTGTGTGTGTGTGTTTACCAAACCCCCCCCCCCCAACGGGTGGGTGGCCCTTTAGTTGTTCAAGAACGTGAACCTGCGCTTTCGTGCATAATATGTATATTTTTTTTTATTATTATTTATACAGACATTATTTTGACATTTTACAATTGTCTACCATTTTATTTATGTAGATTTCACGTTTATATTTTTGTACATAGTTCTGTATTGTGTGTTTTCTAAATAAGCCATTATTTATCTAATCATTTGTGGAAGAACTCTTTATTATAATAGTAATTGTTATTAAAAGCAGCTGATAATAAACACCCAGTGTACTAAAACAGTGTTGTATTAGCTGGAATATTAGCCATATTGGCCCTGAACAAAAAACTCAAAGGCTTGACCTGCTGTGTTAGTCTTTCACATGCAGTTTCAGCAACCTGCATGTCTCCTTCAGGTGAGAATATCAAGAAAAATAAGTCCGCCTGATGCTAATCACATACTATTTCACAGTAATAAGCCATGTAATGAACAATCATCAAAATTCTTATATTTTCAACTCATAGACACTTTATTCTAACCATTCGTAAAAGACATCTAAGGTGTGAATAGATTTTTTGATTTGAAACATTCAGAAATAAGTTAACAGGCGCTTGGTAAATTTTTGATCAAAACATGTCCAGTTTCATAAAAATATCAAACTTCTGTGGGCATTTACAACTCAGGTGATTACATATTTGAGAAGCCACATGTCTTCTGAAAATAAAACAACATATAACATGTGGCTGTCTCATATAATTACTAAAGTTACAACAACTGAAAGAGGAGCTGACAAAAATGGGGGAAAAAACACAACTAATAGTGCTAGGGCTCTAAGGGTGAAGTAATATATAAATAAGAAGAATTTAATCATTTATTTATATAAAATTATCAATTAATTTGAAAACCTTAATGTAAACTGTTACCAAAATAATGAACAGAGCTAATAAGACATATAGTCATGTCCAAATGTTTCAGCAAACCTGGAAAATGATGTTTTACTAATTTTTAAAGTGAAAATGAGTGATCACGTCTTCTACACAGAACAGAATGTGTCTTCTACACAGGACACTTTTAATACTATTTTTTTTTTCTCCAAATATGCTAAATTCAGCAAATAAACAGTAACTGTCTGTTGTTTATTGTGCAGGGCGTTCTCGGTTGGGGGTGTGTTAATTTATTTTCATTTAGAAAATCAACAAAGCATAACTTGACCTTGGGCGCACAAACTTTTGCACATAACAGTGAACAGTGATAGAGTTTGTTCTCTGTACTGTTAAATTTATTAATAAGATTTGAAAGGTATTAAGATGTAACTGAGGCAGTGTTTTACCTTTTAAAGTGAGTCTGATGAGTGTATGTGCACCTTTAATATCACAGGTGTAATCTCCTCCATCCTCTTCAGTCAGGTGTGATATGAGTAGAGAGAGATTTCCTGGAGAGTGACCATTAACCAGCTGAACTCTGTCTCTGTACTGACCACTCTCACTGGATATCTTTTCCTGTGTGTGTGTGTATCTGTCATCTTTCTTCCAGTTGAGTCCTTCAGGTTTGGTGCGTAGGTCAGTGCAGTAGCAGGGCAGCAGTACTGACCCTCCTGTATGAGCTGTAATATCCAGTAGTTTTTCACTATTCACCAGAGTGCAGCCTGCAGAAACACACATCAGTAAGATCAGATTAATTATATACTCTTTGTATGACATCATGAGTACAGTTTTATTTAAAGTAAACCTATGTTTTTGGATAAATAACACTTTTGACAAAAATAAAAGAAATCATTTTATACATCATAACAGTTGCAGATGATGCATGTTGTTCCTGTCCTTTTTTTTGTTTGTTTTAAAATTTTTATGTTTATAAACCATTTGAACAACAAAATCATGTCAAAATGTCTAGATGCATGGACAATTGGAGGGCCGAAAGGACATGAAAAAAAATTCTCATTACATTAACTTACATTTAAAGTATGTTGTATTCTTATGTAAAGTAACCATGTTGGAGATGTTTTTTTATAGTGATGACGTTGACATATAGAGCTGTGTTTGAGTATATGTTCAACAAAATGGAACTCGTTCTAATTGCAGTTTTTGACTGGCTCATAGATTTAGGTATGTATGACATCAGTAACTCAGTAACAAGATAGAAAAAGTCACTCACCTTCAGAGACATGAAGCCCAATGAAGAGAAGATAAAAAGTCAGCAACATTCTCACTAGTAAAACAACACTGAGTTCACAGCACACTGACAGCTCCACACCCAGCACTACACTAGCCCTGTATACCACACTGAGTACACAGCTCTCTCAGCAGCTCTTCACTGGAGTCTAACCCACTCTAATGTCCGTGCAGCTCACAGGAGCTGTGTTTAAATCAGCTAGACCGGAACTCTTCTGTCTTTTAGAGATTTTATCAGCAGCTTCTTCAGAATCAGAAACCACACACAGTGACGTGGTGAACTCTGAGTCATGAGAAAACTCAAACACTTGTGTGAGAACACACATGTGGACATGAGAAGAGAGAAGTCATATGCGCCACTTAGTCTTTCTGACATGTTTTGTCTCAGTATAGGTCCAGCTGTCCTTAGCTTTTCTTATGATCTCTTTGCACGCTTTCTTATATTTACTTACTTTGAAATTTCATTTAACTCTTTCTTTTACAGCCACCAGTCCTGCAAATATTCCAGAAGAATAATTCCCAGTATGTTCCACTGGTAGATACTCGCTGGCCGCTCTGACTACATCTACTGTTCTGCATCTTCAGTTTTAACTATTATCTCTCCTTTCTGTGGTCTCACAAGATGTATGCTCTAGTCTTTTTTATGGTAATGAGATGTGATCTCATGACTGTGAAACATCTATGTGGTCTAGTCTCTATTTCCTTGTAGCTATTATAGCATCATGTGTGCCTGCTGCCCGGGGGAGGAGGGGCCAAACCACGCTGACTGGAAAGCTGAAAAGGCCTCAGAAACACAACTATCAGTGTGATTGGGGCACTGGAAAGCTGGCTCTGGAGGATCAGGAATATGACAGGGAGATGCTCGGAAAGCTGGTACCAGAACGTGATGGGAAGCCTGCACAGGAGCTGCATGAGAAACCAGCACTGGAGGAGTAGCAGCTCAGGAAGCCAGCATAGTGTCATGAACATTTTAGGAAAGGTTAACGCTTTTACATTGTGTCTTTGCACTCTAGTGTTTTGGAAAGCTGTAAAACTGAAACTAAACACACACTGCACTAATATAGTTAGAGCGTCCTCTTTTAGCCATCCAGGCCTCATGCTTGCATTTCTCAAGATAATAACATGAAATTGTCTACAGTGCCAGACACTTCCACCAACGGACCACCCATTTTTTTTTATTTAACTCCCCTCTGGGGTCTGGTTGCATTTTCTTGATTTTTGCATATATTCGTAATGTTTTTTTAAAGGCACTTACATACAACATGATATCCACACGTTACATATCAAAATGTTCAGAACCATCTCAGTTCTCTCTATAATGAGGCCTTTGGAGTACTGTGTAAAGAAATAATTCAGCCCTAAGGCTGAAAAATTAAACTCTGGTTTTATTCTAAATATCTCTTGTGAAAACATTGCTTCACTCATGTGGACGAATTGATTTGGTGCTTGAAATGGGTTTATCTTAGTCTTCAATTCATAAAAGTAGTGGAATACATTAATAAAATAGTACATAAGATTATTGCTACTTTCCAAAACTGCTGCAGCAAATTTCATTTCTAAACAAATAATTAAAGGTTTCCAAAGTGATCGGTAGAGACTTAATGATTTCCTGAGTGCTAATTGGTCAGTTTCATGCAAAATATAGACAAACACACAAATCCACCAATTACAGGATAGAAGCAGATGATGGACACACAAATCCACCAGTTACACACATTGATGTCACAGTGCCTTTGTGGCCCTTGGACCATAGCAAAACTAGCTGTTTCCTCATTTGTGATTCATCGTTTCAAAATTCATAGACCCCCAATGCTGTTGCTGAAGGGCTTTTCTAGCCATTTGCTACTTTTAAATAAAGGACACTTATGTTTTTGTATGATGTCATAATATGTAAAATCCTCATGCAATATTCACCTTGAAATAGTCCAGGCTTAGCAGTAGCATGGGACACTAGCAGTAACCTGAAAAAATCTTAGTACAGACACATAAACACTGCACAACTCTTGACTTGAACCCAACTTAATGTCCAGTCATCAAAGAAGATCTATGTTCAAACCAATGTACAAAACCACAACTACAACAACCTATAAAACTGTGTACATTAAATGAGGACACAGAGTGTGTCACTGTGCATTTGTGTGCGCTTGGCTGTGAGAAGACTTGCCTCCTTCCTGTTTCCTTTTTGTGGGGCCTCATTTAACAGCTCACAGAAACCCACAAGACTCTATTTTTTACAACATACACATCTGGCGCTTGTGAACGCTGCTCCACAGTGAGAGTGTGTGAAACAGGAGAAATCATGCACCTGCTCCATTTCAGAACTTGTAGAACTTCATTGGACTGTACTGTGATGTAAATGCAAGGAAGACAAAGCATGCTCTAAAGAACGTTTGCAGAGTTGTTTACTTGTTGAAGCGGAGAACATCATGCACCCCCACCCTCCCCCACTCACCCGAGCACTCACACGGCTAACACGATGGTGTGAAGATATAATTTGAACATTTGCTATTTTAAGTTGTGGAACATTTGCTGCTTCTGTTGTGATGCATCATTTAAAGACACTTTAACACCCATTTGTTGTTCTGTATAAGTTTTCATTGTCATACTGCTGATCATATTGCTGATTCTCCTGTGCACTCTGAAATAATCACAGTTTACAAGGAACTGAAAACTGATCTAGAAACAGTGCTATTTCTAAGTTATCTGCACATTCAAACTAATCAGGCCATTAATCATATACTGGCTGTACCAGAAAGAGCTGATATGCAAAACCTGGCTATAACATGCTTTATGGCTAATAATGTCCATGCTGAACCAGAAATGACATTTCAGTCAAATGATTCAGAAAGAAATGTACTTTGCTTAATCCTCACATCAGAAGTGTCAAATCAAGTGCCAGTGTGGTTGCAGATTTTCTATCCAACAAAGCAGTAGAACACATGATTACTTGTTTGAGGAATAAGAGTAATTGATTAAAGAAGTGGAATCAGGGGAGCTCCTGCTTGTTTGGTATGAAAACGTACAGCCACACTGACCCTTTGTGGATAAGATTGGACTCCCCTTCCTTACACACTGTTCATAGTCTTACCCTTTACAGTTTGACCATTGGCATCTAGTAGGTGGTTCTTTCTAATGAAGAACAGGGTGACAGGGGGGAGGGGGGTCAGTGTTTGTGCAGCAACAGATGCACTACAGTCTGCAATGCTAAACCTACAAAAAGGTACACCTGTATGGTAGGTGTTTCTGAGAATGAGTATTTCATGTGGTATTTCTGTTAGTTATTTATTCATCATCATCATCATCATCATCATCATCGTTGACCGCTTAGTCCAACCAGGGTTGCAGTAGCAGTTGGGAGAGCAGAGAATCCCAGATGACCCTGTCCCCCGCAACTTCCTCCAGCTCATTCCCGGGGACCCCAAGCTGCTCCCAGGCCAACCTGGAGATATAATCCCTACAGCGCATCCTAGGATGACCCCGGGGTCCGGTAGGCCGGGCCTGGTACACCCCCACCGGGAGGCGTCCAGGGGGCATCTGGATCAGATGCCCGAACCACCTCAGCTGGCTCCTCTCAATGCGGAGGAGTAGTGGCTCTACTCCGAGCTACTCTACTTACGGCTCAGCTCCCTCCTGGATCGGGGCCTTGTCGAGGCGGAAGGGCTTGTGTGGTCTAGGGATCTTCAGAGTTAAGTCGTCGGGAGCAGCATGCTCCTGGTAGGGTCTCCCAGGGCGAACAGGGCTGGAGTGAAGACCCAGACTAACTTGATCCAAAAAATCCTCTATGAGAGATGGACACGGACAATCGTGTACGCTGCCCGGGAGAGGGTCACTGGGACCTACCCCTGGAGCCAGGCCTGGGGGTAGTGTCCCCCAGCGAGCGCCTGGTGGCCGGGCAGCCCACATAACCAGGCTGGGCTCAGCCCGAAGAGGCAATGTGGAGAGGCCATGTGGGCCCACCACCCGCAAGGTCCAGCATGGGGGAGCGGTGCAGTGCCGTATAGGCAGTGGGAGATTGTGGGGGGCCCCTGTTGGCCTAGGCCCCTGCGGCAGAAACTGGTTATTTATTTATTTATCTTTTAATTTCTAGCTACAAGCAGATGCTGCACAGAACTCCAGCCCAAGTGTTCAGAGGTCTCCCACCTCCCTCCGTCTTCTCTCATACAACCGCCACATGTTGAAGGCATGGTCACAAAATGAAATACGCATGTCTGTCATGTTACTATCTTCATATCTTATTTTATTTCTTTTAGCATATAATAATCAGTGGTGCCAGCAACTGTAATGTCTGAAAGATATGCTGTATTTACATGTTAGTGCAGCCAATCCAGCCCCCTGAACAGCTCCTAGCAGCTCTGCCCCCTAAGGTTCTGTATTCCTGTATATGTGGTGAATCTAGTCTGTTAGCTCAGCTCCAAAGACAACCAGAAACCAAGCAGACCTTTACTTAGTTCTTTCCTTTATGTGCAACTCTTCAGTGCACATTCACTAACAGTGTGAGCTTAATATATTATTAATATAATGAGACAGTGAAATGGTCTGTTTTCAGTCCTGTTTTAAGTTTCCGTGAACAATTTCAGGGCATTGTGATCAGGAAACAAGTTTAATGAACAACATCAGCTTCCAAAGTTGCTGTTGTTAGAGCCAAATAAAAGCATCATGAGGTTTCATTTCATTCTCTTTCTGGATAATTAAATTTGATAAATTGGGTTCAGCTGGTTCTGGAGAGTTGACAGATGACAGCACAGGAGAGAATGGAACTGTATGGAACAAATTCTGTGAATATATAAAGCATATATAAATATAGAATAAAAAAATATAAATTCTAATTAGCAGTACAACTAAAGTGAATAATCGTTTCAAAACCAGAGAAGAAGTAAAAGTGTAACAGACGGTCTTCAAGTTGCACATTTATGATCAGCATCTGTGGAGAAAATTTTAAACATTTCTAATTTTTTTTTAGATGTTTTAGCTGCCAAGTGGTGAATTCATGCCAGTGTTGCAGAACTGCACTACTCCAGACTGACCACTCCATCTCCATCAGCAGTGCTGTAGTGACCTCTGGCAGGATCTAATAGAGATGGACAAAATGCTTGATAAATTAACACACACATGAAAATTTGTTTGATTATTACAGCTTGATTGTGTAGTTTGTACCTTTGCTTATCGTTATGAGGTGAACCACAGCTACTATAATGTGGAGAATGATCACAGTGATCACAGCAAAGGGAATGTAGGGTAGAGACTTTGGAGATTCTGCAACAAGAAATTATTAAATAACCATCATGTCTATATATTTACATATTCTGATCAAGAAATGTGATTCTCACTGTAGAACAAAGCTCAAATGTTCAGTTTGGTCAATATTTTCATCTCTACAGACATCCTAAGTGAAATGAGTGACAGTTTTACTCATAGCTGTGTTTATGATTACTCTTTTAAAAAGCTGCTGTGGTTGGAGTGGTGGGACTGGTTAGTGAGATGATCACTGCAGTATGTTTAGGCTGGACCTCTGTAGAGAAATGTTTTATAGTCAGTGCAGAAACAGGACAGAAGGAAACAGCTCAGAGTAGATAACCAATGAATGTTAAAAATGAAGACATCTCAGATTTCCAATGTGGTCTCCACTGTTTCAAGTTAAAATTCATCATTGGAAAAAAAAATACAGGACACTTTTTTCACTACATTTCTCTACCGGCTCCTTTTGGAGAAGACCACCTGACTAATGGTCCCCTTGTAATTTGTATCTGTAATTTGTAACTGGGTATAGAAATATTTTAACACATTAAAACTGTTGTTATATGATGTGCATTTTAAATAAGATGCTCCACTTAAAAGGATTTTGCCAACTTAACAAGCATAATAGTGGATGATGGAGAAAGAAAGGAAGAAAGTTTTTCTTGCTCCATTCATTTCACAGCAGTCTCCAGTGAGACAGAGAGCAGTTAGCTTGTTTCTGCCTGCCACGTTCAGATCACTGTCCACAACACTGGTGCTGAAGCTGAGTTAGAGGATGCAGATTCAGCACTATGGACAGTAACTAACTGAACTGGAACAACATGAAAAACATAACAGGCTGCACAAAACGTGGTAGCATGTCTCTAAAAGTGGGATGAGGCTGATTATATACTCCACTCAATTTACTAAAGTTTGAGCAACTCACTCAGGCTGGTTTTGCACTGATTCCCTTGCCTTTTGAATCTAGACATAAATTTGAATGGTGCTCCATTGATTGACTCCAGTGATTGCAGTTCCACTGTTTCACAGCCCAAAGCTGGGGGGCTTTATGCCCCTCTAGCTGATGTTTAGCATTGGGGGCATCAGAAATGCATTTCGATAATGAGATACATGAAGACCGAACAAAAGCACTTGTCTTAACAATTTTTATTGTAATTTTTAATGATCTTTTGACACCTAACATGATTTAATACAATTATAAACATTTGTATCACCACTGGATGTTTACCTGAAAGCACTTGAATAAGTAAACAAAGCCACAAGTGTGAACTTTGAACTGACAGTTAATCATAGCAGTTGTCAGTAATTCCCCATCTGGCCAACAGAGGTCTCTCCTGAGTACTAGACCTGCTTTCAGGATCAAGCCACCTCTACGTCGTTACATCCCTAATTATTCTCACCCTAAATACTCCCCAAATTCAGCCAGTCAGTGTGAAATATTGCCCTTTGAGTCTCTTTGAGTCTGACTACCAAGTGTTTGTAATGTTTGACCCTCTGGGGTTTGGAGCCTCTGCATGTTTTTTGTCTTTTGTCCTTTTTGCATGATCTGTCTGAGTCATTGGACTGATTCACTGTCATGTCCTTTTTGCTCTGGCTGTCTTACTACAAGTGTTGGACTGCACTGTGGTCAATAAACCTGCAAAAGGATCCCTCAGCGCAGTGGTGACATAAATATAATATATAACAACATGGATTAACTTGGTAACAACAAGCAAGAGAAAAGAATGACAGGGTGAATTTTGCAGAGACAAAAGATAATAAACAGAGCTAACAAGACATACAGTCATATGTAAAGGTTTTAACACTCCAGGTCAAATAACACGTTCTTTAATTTTCATAGTGAAAATAAGTGAACACACATTTTACTCAGAACAAACATAAATATGGTATTTTTCTGCACATTTAACTTGAACATATCGAAAGACAATAAAAGGTAAAATCTAAACCAAATTCTAGCTTTTGCACAGCTGATGTGTTATGTTTAATTCCTTAATATATTAAATTCAACAAATAAGTAGTTAATGGTACATTAAAATGTGCAGAAACTTAAAAAATAAATAAATAAATAAATAAAAACTTCCCACAAAACTCAGCTGTTCAAAAAGCTTTAACAACTTCAGTGCAGCTGCAGTCAGTGTGCTGTACTTACTATCAGCCGTTTGAGATGAACATGTGGCTGAAGTGGTTGGTCTGGTCTGTACACTGACCACTGCAGTAGGTGTTGTAATTGTAGGTGGACCCTCTGTAGAGAGAGACGATTTCACAGTTAGAAACAGAAGGAACAAAAACAGAACAGCAGCAACCAGCTCACTGTAGATACACAGTAACATTAACACCTTTTATAATAAAGAGCCAGAACAGCCTTCATTAAAACATACACATGTTCATCTTTGGACACCATTTCATTGTGACTACAGAAGGAGAATAAAACTAAACAGCAGAGAAATGTGTAATAAATTAATAAAAACAGGAAAACAACATTGTCAGCTGGATCAGATCTGTAACCTCAACAATTTTCCCTCATATACACATCATTAACATTAAACATGGAATGTCTTCTTTTTATATTAGATGGATGGAATGATATGATCGTGTAGTTTAACTAATTTTCATAACTGACTGGTTGGGAAACATTATTGCAGTATGTAAGATGGCATTTACTGCACTAGATAAGCTACATTTTGCATTTTTGTTGTATAAACAGTATAGAGAAAAAAATATTTTCTATCATTAATGTGCACATCAAAAATACCTCCATTCTGCACTCACTCCTGAAGTGTTTGTAAGTTTACTACTCAATTGAAGGAATAATACGCTAATTCATATCCATTTCTGGAAAATGCGATTATAAGGAGGATTATCTTGAGTGCATTGTTTTTCATTATGTTATATAAGTTGATGATTTTGAATAATTTGAATAATTAGCTGCAAATAGCACTCATTAATACCATAAGTGTGTGCAGATGTAACATATCTTCAGTGAATGACTGTTTTCCTGATGTTTTCTGATATTCTGATCTAAAATATTCGTTTTTATATTGTTAGTAATGTTAGTGTGATTTTTGTTGGAGAAATGGTTTGAACATTTCACAAAAAAACACATGAACACATACACAGGCACACAGATGGGCAAGCGGGAACTTTTATCACAGGACTGATAAAATGCATACATAAATATATAAAAGATGAACTAAATGTTTAACAATAAACAAGTGCACACAATGATGACAGGGTGAAGCGCATGCAGAGATCATAAAGGAAATAAACAACATAACAGACATATACAAAAGTTTGAATACATTACATTTTCTTGATTTCCAGAGTGAAACCGAGTGAACACATCCTCTACAAGGAAGACAGTTAACCCTTGTGTGGAGTTGATGTTTTTGTTACTTAGTGGTTTGGTGGACCCACCACATTATGTAATTTATGTAAACATACCAGATGTTTAAAATATCACAAGTGGTCAGCGTAGGGTTCCACGTTAGCAGCTGTAGCCAGTCAGCAGCCTGTCCATGTTGTCCACCCTCACACACACACATACATACAAACTCATATACACAGAGACACACACACACACACACTAACAGCAGGCCATGTAGGAGGAGAACAGAGTGAAGGACACAGCACCTCCACACTTTTATTCCCCGCGGGTTCAGCCCAACACCATGTGTAATATAAATGTGTGGGGGGTGAACAGTGTGACAACACTGAAAATGGGTTATTTTATAAGTTCTTCACACAAAATGAGCAAAGACCAAGAAATCTGAGGATGAAATAATAATAAATCACATAATTTTTCTTTTGACAAACATTTAAAATGGGTCCCACAAACCTGAACACCACACAAGGGTTAAATATGACAAGTTAAATATAACAATAAAATATAAAACGTGCCATAAATTTGCACACACCATAATTCCCACAAGATGTTCAATTCAGCAAATAAACAGTAATTGTGAATTCAAATGTGCAGAAGTGTGTCTCTGTAGAGGATGTGTTACTTATTTTCTCTTAGAAAATCAACAAAACGTAATTTGATCAGGGTGCAACTTTTACATTTGACTGTAGGTGAACAGCGATGAGGGGTGCAATGCTTAAAAACTCGAAAAGTTGGATTTCTATACTGTTAATTTAATTGATAAGATTTGAAATGTAGTAAGAATATAAACTGAGACAGTGTTTTACCTTTTAAAGTGAGTCTGATGATTAAATGTGCACCTTTAACAGCACACCAGTAAATTCCTCCATCCTCTTCAGTCAGGTGTGATATGAGTAGAGAGAGATTTCCTGGAGAGTGACCATTAACCAGCTGAACTCTGTTTCTGTACTGACCACTCTTACTGGATATCTCTTCCCGTGTCTTTGTTTTTGTGTTGTCTTTCATCCATCTGAATCCCTCAGGTTTGGTGTGCAGGTCAGTACAGTAGCAGGGCAGCAATACTGACCCTCCTGTATTTGCTGTGATACTAAATAGTTGTTCTCTGTTTTCCAGAGTGCAGCCTGCAGAAACACATAAGAGTAAGATCAGGTTAATTATATACTTTTAGGACTTGATTTGGACATTTTACCATTTTTAAAGAAGTTAAAAAACAAAATATTTCTATAAACAAACAAAAAAAAAAGAAAGAAAAAAAAAGGAAAAAGAAACAGAACAGTTCCATATGATACATATGGTTTCAGCTCTTTATATCATGTAAAACCTTCATCATCAATGGACCAGCAGAAGTGGTCAAAAATGACTAAATTTAATTATATTGACCTGAAACAGTTTTTTTTTTTTGGTAAATACAATGTGTGTACAAATAATACTTTGTTTGTGTATGTTTCATGCTTAATTTCAAACATGGGATATAAATTTAGATTTCTATGATGTCAGTAACACAGTAACTATAAAAAAAAGACACTCACCTTCAGAGACATGAAGCCCAATGAAGAGAAGATAAAAAGTCAGCAACATCCTCACTAGTAAAACAACACTGAGTTCACAGCACACTGACAGCTCCACACCCAGCACTACACTAGCCCTGTATACCACACTGAGTACACAGCTCTCTCAGCAGCTCTTCACTGGAGTCTAACCCACTCTAATGTCCGTGCAGCTCACAGGAGCTGTGTTTAAATCAGCTAGACCGCAACTCTTCTGTCTTTTAGAGACTTTATCAGCAGCTTCTTCAGAATCGGAAACCACACACAGTGACATGGTGGACTTCATGAGAACCCTTACTGTTTCCTTTTTTGTGGTGCAGCATTTCACATAACACAAAAGTGGACACAGGAAACAGCCAAATAAAGAAAAGTCATACGCTCCACTTTGTCTTTCTGACATGTTCTTCTCATTTGATGTCTTAGCTTATTCACTTTCATGTTTGGGTAGATTGAACTGTTATTTACCACTTTTTTCCTTTTTAGTCTCCAGTCCTGCAGGTATTCCACATGAGCAAATCCACATTTATTCAACTGGTAGCTCCTCTGCTTTCTTGAAGGCCCTCAAACTTCCTGCACCTCATGTTGCATATTGCACACTCAGCTTTTTTGTCTGCTCTGGTTTGTGTGTGTGTGTGTGTGTGTGTGTGTGTGTGTGTGTGTGTGTGTGTCTGTGTTTACTTGGTAACTAAATTCATTTTGAAGTGCATTTGGAACCGTATTATATAAAAAAAACACTGTATATATGGATATGTAGCCATTTCTCAGCAGTCTTTTATTAATTTGTACTTATAATTTATAGTCTTCTGTCTCAAAACTTTTTTTAAGCAGTTCTTACACTTTAATGTGAGAACTTTAAAAGCATGCGGACTAAAACCATGTCTAGCTGATGCACTTTTTCGTATTTTTTTTTTTATCTATTATCTCTCTTTTCTGTGGTCTGGTTAGTTGTTCTCTCGGGTCCTTTTATGATAATGAGATGTGATCTCATGGTTGTGAAAAGTTGAAGTAGCTTTAATAGTGTCCAGCGTGGTTGTGGCTGGCGGGAGCGGCTAAGCAACACTTGCTGGAAACTTGAAAAGGCCTCAGAGAAACAAACACCAGCGGGAGTGACCCAGAGTGCATTATTCACACATACATGACACATGAAAGAAACATCTATTTTAAGTTTTATTTATTTCAGTCCATTCTAGAGTGCTTCTCACTGTCTCTCCTTGTCTTTCTCTCTATGTACATGCATCAGCATCCTTCTTTCTCTACCATACTAACAAGAGACACTGTTTAGGCTCCTCCCTAAACAAAATCCAGCTGACCATGATCAGAAGAGGAGCACCAAACAAATGCTTGCAGGAAACATGACAACTCTGCATCTGCTACACACACGATACAGTATACGGCTGTCAGAGCTGCAGTGATCTACACCAAATTAGTTTACCTTGCATTTTGTAAAGATATGTATCGGTTTTGCCTGGAACGGTCCTAAACTGTCATTGGGGCAGTTCACACACATTTACATTGCTCCCACACACAGAAGAGTATGGGGGTGAGACAAAGTTTTCTCCCAGGATCACAATTGTAGCATTTTGGGGTCAACAAGTCTCCAAAACTACAGTTAGATGACTTCATGCCAATACATTTTTTGGAAGGCGTGTCAGAAGAAACTCTTTTCTTTTATCTAAACACAGACAAAAGTGCCTTGAGTATTGCCTTGATACTACTGGAAGCTTAAATGGAACTGGGTTCTAATGTCGGAATAGACAAAAATAGAGCTTTTGACAACTAACATGGAAGTAAGGACATAAAAACATGGATATACTGAACATACCTGTGTTAAGTATGGAGTAGAATATGTGATGTTTTAGGGCTGATTTTCTTCAAAGGCCCTGAGAACCTTCTTTAGATATATGGCATCATAGACTCTATGAAATACCAGGAGATTTTATCTTAAAAAAAAAGAAAAAAAAAACTGTCTCAGATTACTTGATTGGCGTTCTCCAATCTAAATAACTGTTTTAAGAGAAATTGTTGGCAAACAAAGTTTGTACAAAATACCAAGTGCAGGCATGCCAGTAATAATGACACACATGATTTTGTTAAAAAAAAAAATGCATAATCATTACTCTTTTGTTAGAAAATTGGATATCGCTCCTATTTTAGCGATTTAGCGAAAAATTAACCAACATAGTCATCATACAAAAGATTAGTAATAAGTATTTTTCATGTTTTTTAATTTTTATTTTATTTATTTACATTACTTTTTGGCAGCATTAAAACTAAAATTATTCTTGTTAAGACAATCACATATATAGGATGTAGTAACAAAATTGCTTTCAGGAAGGCACAACACAGGGTTGTAAAAGTTCAGAGCTAGCACTTTAAAGGTGATCAACATAACACACGCTGCAACCCAAGTCTAGCCTAGCTTGTTATATTTGGCCCACGTTTGGCCCACACAACGCATGCTGCAACCCAAGTCTAGCCCGGCAAGTATACAGTCAGTTAGCTGTTCAGAAACAGTCATTAGTTGTGTGTGTGTGTGTGGCAGGGGGGGTCCTCTCAGCCTGGGAGGCCTCACAGGCCATCACAAAGGTGATCTGATCAGGCAGTCTTATTGCTGTGATGTAGCATGGCTCAAGTGCGTGGCCTGGGAAGCCTTGTAGCTGCTTTGTATCATAGCTCATGCCGCTGTCCCAGGAAGCCTTACAGCTGTTGCGTGGTATAGCTCCAGTATCCAGCTAGAAAGCATTGTAACTGGGGTTAGCATAGCTCAAGTGGCCGGCCCAAACAACTTCATAACTGCAGGGTAGCTTAGCTAAAGCGGCCAGCCCAGGAAGCCTGGTAGCCCAGAAAGAGTCCTTAGCCATGTAGAAAGCTCCTGGTGAGCCTTCTGGCACACAGTGCCTATCCTCTGTTGCAAATCCATCAGTTACACACAGTGATGTCACAGTGCCTTTTTGGCCCCTGAGTGATGAGGATATTAGCTGTTTCCTCAATTGTGTTGCATCATTTCACAAAGGGCTTCAGGCCACTTGCTACTTTTAAATAAAGGACACTTTTGTCTTTGCATAATATTACTACACATAAAATCCTCATGCAATAATCACCTTGAAATAGTCAAGACTTAGCAGTTGCATGGGACACTAGCAGGAATATGTGGAAAAAAATCCTACTGCAGACGTTTTGAACACTGTAGAACTCTTGACTCAACCTTAACTTGAAGTCCGATCAGCAAAAACCATTTATGTTCAAAAGAACTTACAAAACCACAACTACCAAAATCTGCTGATGCCACAGTGCCTTCTTGGCCCCTGAGCCATGAGAAAACTAACCGTTTCCTCATTTGTAGTGCATCACCATCATTGCTCAAGCTGAAAATTTCTTAACAGCCTTTTCAGACCACTGCTGTTCTTTTCATTTTTAATGTAGGTTGTTCATATATATACAATGTAAATGTACCTTTAAAGATTCTACAGGTGTTAAAAAGTTAAATTAAATGATTACATAGTGCCTTTGTGTATTCTTGGCCCTGAGAAGACCTGCTGTTTCCTTTCTTGTGGTGCATGTCATATCTATTATTTTTTACAATATACATATATACAGTATCCCACAAAAGTAAGTACACCCCTCACATTTCTGCAAATATTTTATTATATCTTTTCATGGGACAACACTATAGAAGTTAAACTTGGATATAACTTAAAGTAGTCAATGTACAACTTGTATAGCAGTATAGATTTACTGTCCTTTGAAAATAACTCAACACACAGCCATTAATGTCTAAATAACTGGCAACACAAGTGAGTACACCTCACAGTGAACATGTCCAAATCATGCCCAATTGTGTCATTGTCCCTCCCTGGTGTCATGTGACTCATTAGAATTAGAAGGTTCCAGGTGTGAATGGAGAGCAGGGCTGTTAAATTTGATGTTTTGGGTACAATTCGCTCATACTGGCCACTGGATATTAAACATGGCACCTAATGGCAAAGAACTCCCTGAGGATGTGAGAAATAGAATTGTTGCTCTCCACAAAGATGGCCTAGGCTAGAAGAAGATTGCTAACACCCTGAAACTGAGCTATAGCACGGTGGCCAAGGTCATACAGCGGTTTTCCAGGACACGTTCCACTCCAAACAGGCCTTGCCAGGGTCGACCAAAGAAGTTGAGTCCACATATTCAGCGTCATGTCCAGAGGTTGGCTCAAAAAAAAAAGACGCATGAGTGCTGCCAGCATTGCTGCAGAGGTTGAAGAAGTGGGAGGTCAGCCTGTCAGTGCTCAGACCATACGCCGCACAATGCATCAACTCTGTCTGCATGGCTGTCATCCCAGAAGGAAGCCTCTTCTGAAGCTGATGCACAAGAAAGCCAGCAAACAGTTTGCTGAAGACAAGCAGTCCAAGAACATGGATTACTGGAACCATGTCCTGTGGTCTGATGAGACCAAGATAAACTTGTTTGGTTCAGATGATGTCCAGCATGTGTGGCGGTGCCCAGGTGAGGAGGAACAAGACAAATGTCGCTTGCCCACAGTCAAGCATGCTGGCTCTGGGGAGCTGCGGTTCATTGAGGGAAACATGAATTCCAACATGTACTGTGACCAAAGCACTGTGTACTGTGTAATGTACTGTGAAGCAGAGCATGATCCCCTCCCTTTGGAAACTGCGCCGCATGGCAGTTTTCCAACATGACAACATGATAACCCTAAACCCAATGGAGCACCTGTGGGGCATCCTCAAGCCGAAGAAGGAGGAGCGCAAGGTGTCTGACATCCACCAGCTCCGTGATGTCATCATGGAGGAGTGGAAGAGGATTCCAGTAGAAACCTGTGCAGCTCTGGTGAATTCCATGCCCAAGGAGGGTTAAGGCAGTGCTAGATAATAATGGTGGTCACACAAAATTTTGACACTTTGAGCACAATTTGAACATGTTCACTGTGAGGTGCACTCACTTGTGTTGCCAGTTATTTAGACATTAATGGCTGTGTGTTGAGTTATTTTCAGAGGACAGTAAATCTATACTGCTATACAAGCTGTACACTGACTACTTTAAGTTATATCCAAGTTTCATTTCTATAGTGTTGTCCCATTAAAAGATATAATAAAAGATTTGCAGAAATGTGAGGGGTGTACTTACTTTTGTGAGATACTGTATATTTTTACAATATCTACCACTTGCAAATACTATGTGTATGAGAAATCCTGTGTGTGCACATGTATTTATACCTTCTCATAACCTAATGTTTCATAGAAGAACACTAAAATAAAAAGACTGCACAGAAAACATGCAAATGTAATGAAAAATGGTTCAGCTATGTTCTCTGACTGAAGGAACTGAAGACAGCCTATAGAGGTTACCACCCAGATGACAAGAGGGGTACTGCCGCAGTGACAGTTCGGTACTTTTTTTCTTAGAGTGGGCAACTAGCCGTCCAAATATGTCCTAAAGGCACTTGGAGGCTGTATTGACAATTGACACAGAGATGCAAACTGAGATCAAATCACTCTGATAACAATATACTGATACAACTACTGGAGACAAATACACACTGCAGAACTCTTTCAACATAATATGATTGGGCCACACATCAGTGTCCATGCTGCAAAAAGCATATGTGTTCTGAAATGGAAAAGAAAAAGGAAAAAAAAACATTTGACATCATAATGTCATTGTGTCCCCTGGGCTGTGAGGTATATTGTTTTTGTGGTTTGTGGGGACTCATCATCCTCACTGACAATGCTTAGCAGTTTTTCAGGCCAATAGGGAAAAGGTCCAGCTGTTAAAAGCCAAGATCTATTTAAAAAAGAGCCAATCAGCTTGTTGATAAAACTGCAAGTGGGAAAAGCCCTCTTTGTCACTGTGGAGATGCATGCACGGTAGTCAGAACAAAATTTTTTTGTCAAACTTGACCATTGATTACAGATATGTTTTGGAAATGTGGCTTTGAGTTTCAGGTTTACAGGTCTCTCTGCATTCTGGCAAGTCTGGTCTTGTAAAACTCAAAATAACAACCTTTCTTGTAATGATTTTGATTAAAAGTGGAATGAGTGACTGTAGTAGAAAGGTCCAAAATTCACTCAAAAACACAAAAAAATGACCAAACTAATGTCTCTTGGCCGCGAGAAAACTTGTTGTTTCCTTTTTTTGTGGTGCCTCATTTAACAGCTCAAAAAACCTTTTTTTGCAACATACACATCGACCACATCTACCAGCTGTGAATGCTGCTCCACAATGAGAGTGTGCAAAACAGGAGAAATCATGCGCTTGTCCCATTTCAGAACCTGTAGTACTTCATCAGACTGAACCCTAATGTTCAAGCAGCAAAGACAAAGTGTGAACAAAAGAACATTTGCAGAGTTGTTTACTTGTTAAAGCTGAGAACCATCATGCACCCCCTCACCCAGTCACACGGCTGACGTGATGGTGTGAAGATATGGTTTGAACGTTTGCTATTTTAAGTTGTGAGAACGTTTGCTGCTTCTTCTATAGTGATGCATCATTTAAAGACACTTTAACTCAGCTACTGTCCATGTTAAACACTCATATGTTGTTCTGTATGAGCTTTCATTGTTATAGTGTTGAACTTCTTGCTGATTCTCCTTTCCATTCTAAAATAATCAAAGTTTATAAAGAACATTTGTAAAGCTGCTTTGTGACAACACTTGTTGTAAAGCACCATATTAATTTGACTTGACTTGACTAACTGAAAACTGATCCAGAAACAGTGATATTTCTCAATTAACTGCACATTCAAACTAATCAGGCCATTAATCATATACTGATAGTACCAGAAAGAGCTGATGTGCAAAACCTGACCATAATATGCTTTATGCTAATAATGTCCAGGCTGTTAAACACTGAACCAGAAATAATATTTCAGTCAAATTATTCACAGAAAAAGGTACTTGGCTTAACCTTTACATCAGAGGTGTCCAATCATATCCACAGTGAGCTGGTGTGGTTGCAGGTTTTCTTGACTGGACTCCGCTGCCTTACACAATGTTCATAGTCTAACCATTAACAGTATGACCATTGGCAACTAGGTTTAATGATTGTCCTGCAACAGATGGACTAACATCTGTGACAGTAAACCTACAATAAAAGTGCACTGGTACAGTAGGTGTACCAGGGTATTTTATTAAAATATTTTATTAAAATATAGATGTATTTGTGAATGTTAAAATGCAAAAGAAAGACATGAAGGTAAAAGCATAAAGCAAAACACAATGCATTTTTTATGACAGGGTGAGAGGTGTTACTAGTTTACTCTGATGGTGGTGTATTCTGCCTTTTCTTCAATATCAGTAACTGTGGTTGTTGTTGTGGGTGTTTTACTGTGGACTACAGTAGAGTACATCACTTCATCCTGTAGAGGATCATAAAGATAATTAACACAAAACACTGACCCTTTAAAACCACTTCAGAGTTTGACTTAAACTACCAGGAGCAGCTTCTTCCTCAGTAGGAATAGGATATTCAGATATGCACTGAGGGGCGGCACGGTGGTGCAGTGGGTAGCACTGTCGCCTCACAGCAAGAATGGCCTGGGTTCAATTCCCGGCCGGGTGACCAGGGTCCTTTTTGTGTGGAGTTTGCATGTTCTCCCCGTGTCTGCGTGGGTTTCCTCCGGGTACTCCGGTTTCCTCCCACAGTCCAAAAACATGCAGTCAGGCCAATTGGATGTGCTAAATTGCCCCTAGATGTGAGTGTGTGTGTGACTATGACTGTGTATGTCTGTCTGTCTGCCCTGCGATGGACTGGCGACCTGTCCAGGGTGTATCCTGCCTTCCGCCCAATGACAGCTGGGATAGGCTCCAGCACCCCACCGCTAACCGTGACCCAGAAGGATAAGCGGTTTAGATGATGTATGTATGTATGCACTGAGTGCCAGTTTATTAGATAAACTCACTCACATTCACTCACATTGTACATTCATTAATTAATGATTATGTGGACAAAAAAGCTTGTGGATCAGGACTCAAAGGATGTAATATAAAGCAAATAAGAACAAAGAGGTAACAGGACCATCAAAAATGGCCCAATTATGAATAGAATAAAGTTTTTTATCAAACCAATCCAGTTTTTCTTTTTCATCATGCACTTCAGCATAATAATGCGCCAAACCACAAAACATGAATTGTCACCAAAATGTTTCAGAAACATGCAAGTGAGGGTTCAGCATCTTATAGACTCTATGCTCAAAATGTATAAAACAGTACAAGACTTTTGTGTCTAATAAATTGGCAACTCAGTGTAATATTCTAACTGAGTATGTAACTTCCTGTCTGAGTGTAATGCGGCTGAAATGGATATGTAGACAGAATATGATGGGTTATGTTGGGACATGATGGAACATGATTAGATATGATGGAATATGACTGCAGGTGATGAGATGTGATAAGATATGATGGAATGTAATGGGATAGGAAGAGATGTGATGAAATATGATGGGATGTATGAACTCACCTGTTTTTTCTGCTCTGTCTTTGTCTTTCGTTGCTCTCGGCTCTCTGTCTGTCCTCGTCTCTGTCCTACAGAATGAACCCAGACAGAGAGAGACACAGATACTGCACGCTGTCCAATGCTGTTTTACTTGCTCATGCTGGCTCAGTTGAGTCATTGCACTATGGTATGGACTTCATTACGCAGGAGACATCAGGGAGTCACATGACACCCTCATCATCTTCTTTTATCAGTACAGACTTCCTCGTTCAACATCACCGGAGTCCTAACGTGCACACCTGATTTGATTTAATATTCATTTAGTCTAGTATTTAAGTCCAGGCTTTAGTTCAGTTTCATTGCAAAGAATAGTCACTGTGTTCCACTGTGCATACAGAGCCTTCTTTATTGTCTACTCTTGTCTTTATTCTCTGTTTCTTTTTGGACTCACGACCACCTCTTTGTGCCCCTTATGCATTGTCAGCTGTTTTTGACCATGGTCTGTTTTTGTTTCTTGATTTTGGATTGTCCTTTAACTAACTTAAAAAAGTATGTAATAGACTGTGTATGTGTGTGTGTGTGTGCGTGTGTGTGTGTGTGTACCTCTGTATCTCCAATAGATGAGTCCCCCGAGTCCCAATAGAAGAAGAAGAACAGGAATGAAGATGGAGAAATGCATGGAATAACCTGGGTCAAAAAAGATATTAGAAAGTTTGCATATTGGTATCTTCACAATGTTTCTTCTGTTCCCCTGTGTGCAGAGCAGCTCAACTGAATATTCAGACAGGTTGTGATTATTTTGAAGAGCTTTCAGAGAACATAACCAATCACCACAAAAACATGACAACATGTTTTTCAGCTGCAGTCAGTGTGCAATACTTACTGTTAAGCGCTTGAGAGGTATGTGTGATTGAAGTGGTTGGACTGGTGTGTACACTGACCACTGCAGTAGGTGCTGTAGGTGGATTGTCTGTAGAGAGAGAAGATTTAATAGACAGTGTGGAAACAGAACAGCAGTAAACAGCTCAGTGTAGATACACAGTAACATGAATATGAACGTTTAATTTTAAATAACCAGGACATCCTTCATTAAAATGTAAAAATGTGGATCTTTAGACATCATTTCAGTACAATCACAGAAGTAGAATAAAGCTAAATAGCAGATAGATGTCATGAACCATGTCCAGGTTGGATCAGATTACATTTAGTTTTGAGATGATAGTATAAATATTGAAAGAATAACATGCTAATAATTATGATGTGTCATTTTCAGTATTTATTATTGATATGATTGATATTGAAAGTGATTTTGTTGATTTACCCACATGTCATGTGTGCACATATGTCTTGTATCTTTGAGGGACAGGCAGTTTTCTTGATGTTATTTTTTTCCCCTGATATTTCTAAAACAATGTCATCAATGCACTGAGGTAAGTGATAAACTCCAATGAGCCAAGACATTAAGACCTATTGGTACATGGACTCTACAAGACTTATGAAGATGCTGTGTGGTATCTGGCACTAAGATGTTAGCAGCAGATCCTTTAAATCCTTTAAGTTGCAAGGTGGAGTTGCTGTGGATTGGACTTGTTGATCCGGCACATCCTATAGATGCTTTATCAGACTCAAACACCATTGTCATAAAGGTGGCACGAGTCAAATTCTTGTCCACATGAGTGCCTGGACCCAGGGTCTCCCAGCAGAACACTGACAACTTCCTCCACCAGTGCATGTTAGTGCATCACTTTCCCAGGTAAACTTTGCTGCTGCCCATGTGATTTTAAAAAAAAGGGGGCTCATCAGACCAGGCGATCTTGTACCATTGCTCCAAAGTCCACTTTCAATGTCTGTTGGAGGACCTTTTGATGGTAGACATGGGTTTGCTTGGGGTCTCTGATGGGTCTGTGGTTACATAACCCCATATGCAACAGGATGCGACACACTGTGTGTTATGACGTAGTAGTAGCACCTCTGGTTCTAACCAGAAGGTATAGCCTTTAGTGCATGAATCTTGGGAACCCAACATCCTGTTGCCGGACTGTGGCTTGTCCCTCCTCAGACCACTTTTGGTGGGTACTCTCCATGGCTGGCTGGGGGCACCACACAAGCCTTATTGTTTAGAAGATGTCCCATTCGTCTGACCATAACCAACTGGCCCTTGTCAAATTTGCTCAAGTTTGCTCATTTCTCCCACATCCAACACGTAGACTATGTGGACCAACTGTTCACTTGCCATCTTATATATTCAAGCACAGTTGTTACAAGATAACTAACATTACTTGGTTCATCTGTGAATGGTCATAATGTTTTGGCTTATCAGTGATTACTCTAATTCATGAGGTGTTTTCTGCGGTTTCGCACAGTGCGATTTTGCCTGTTTGAGTATTTGGGCCAAATTTGGACATTTAATAGAAAGTACATGAATGTGCACACAAGTCCACAAAACAGTGTCTCAAAGTGTGAACCGTTCATCACGGCAGTGATAAAATAAATAAAGCATGGATTAAATGTTTAACAATAAACAAGTGAAAAGAATGACTGGGTGAAGCTACAAGATGAACACAAGCTAACACAACATAGTCATATGCAAACATTTGAACACCCTTGGTCAAATGATATCTGCACATGTTAGTTTAACATATTAAAAGGAAAGAAATCTGCCATAACTTTTGCACAGGTCACATTTTATGTTTAATTCCTCAACATGTTCATTTCCGCAAATAAGGAGTAAACATGCAGAATCTAAAAACCTCCCCACAAAAAATAAGAAAGCAGTAAAATGTTAAGATTAGCTGCAGTCAGTATTCTGTACTTACCATCAGGCTTTTAAGGGAATGTGTGTTTAAAGTGGTTGGACTGGTCTGTACATTGACCACTGCAGTAGGTGTTGTAGCTTTAGGTGGACCCTCTGTAGAGAGAGAAGAGTTTGATAATCAGTGCAGGAGCAGAACATCAGTAGGTAGTTCACTATAGATAAACAGTTACTTCAACACTCTGTTTTGATGAGTATATTAATAATAACAAAAAATAATAATACTACTATTAATGTGTTGCTCTTAATAGCATTATTATTGTACTCATGAATAAGCACATTAATAGTAGGAAATGCTGAAAGTATTTCATTCTGTAACACTTTGAGGGTCACAAATTAATTAAAAATTATACACTAATAATAATTAAATACTTGTTATGTATATATTAAATAACTGCTTATGAAGCATTAGTTAATGGTTAAATACATAATTAATAGTTTAGTACATCATGAACTGATACTTTAGTTTGCTATAGTTCAGAGCAGAGCACATATTATTTGGGTGGAGGATCATTCTCAGCACTCAAGTAACACTGACGTGGTGGTAGTGTGTTAGTGTGTGTTGCACTGGTCTGAGTGGATCAGACACAGCAGTGCTGCTGGAGATTTTAAACACCTCAGTGTCACTGCTGGACTGAGAATAGTCCACCAACCAAACAAATCCAGCCAACAGTGTCTTGTGACACTGCTGAAGGACTAGAGGATGACCAACACAAACTGTGCAGGAACAGATGAGCTATCGTCTATGGCTTTACATCAACAAGGTAGACCAACAAGGTAGGAGTGTCTAATATAGTGGACAGTGAGTGGACACAGTGTTTAAAACTCCAGCAATCCACTCGTACCAGCACAACACAAAGTAACACACCACCACCACATCACCGTCACTGCAGTGTTGAGAATGATCCACAACCCAAATAATACCTGCTCTGTGGTGGTCCCGTGGGGTCCTGACCACTGAAGAAGGGTAAAGGGGGCTAAAAAAGTATGCAGAGAAACAGATGGACTACAGTCTGTAATTGTAGAACTACAAAGTGGTCCTATATAGTAAGTGGAGCTGATACAGTGGAAGAGTGTAAAAACAAGGAGGTGGATTTAATGTAATGACTGATCTGTGTTTGTTTAGACATAATGTTAATAATTTCAGCATTTGTTAATATTAATATGCAAATAAAAAGATAAGCCCCTCTCACACAATTCCACAAGTATTTGTAAATGTGAATTAACTGCTCAACTAAAGAAATAATAAGCTAATTAATATCCAAGTCTGGAAATGTTTATTTTAAGGACTCCCATTTACATTATTTTTATCATATTTATAAATATTAATGATATTAATTAATGGTTGAATGCATATGTGTCATATCTTTGTGGGACAGACAGTTTTCTTGATGTTTACTTCACCGATATTTCTCCCAAAGCATGACAAGTTAATCAAACTGAGAAATATATTCTTTCTTTCTTTATTATGTGTTTAGTGGCTTTTGTATGTTTGAAAAATGGGAAACATTTGGACATTTACTGAAATACACACAAACGCACACAAACACCAAAACATAACAGTGAGCTTTCAACCTAGCACTGATAATATACATAAATCCTCTACAGGGAACAGACCTAAATATGACAAGTTTTAAATTTTAGTTTAAAATATAACATCTAACAAAAATATAAAAAATGTCACATATTTTGAACAGGTGCAAGATGTTAAACTTAGCAAATACTCAGTAACTGTACATTAAAATGTGCAGAAATTAGTTGTATAGAGGATGTGTTACTTATTTTCAATTTAAAAAAATCAACAATGCATGTCATTTGACCGGGTGCACAGACTTTTACATATGACTGTAGGTGAACAGTGATGAGGGGTGCAATGTTTAAAAAAAGTCACAGAGTTGGTTCTCTATACTGTTACATTTATTAATAATAAAGTTTTGAAATACAGTAAGAATATAAACTGAGAGTGTTTTACCTTTTAAAGTGAGTCTGATGATTAATTGTGAATCATTAACAGCACAGAGGTAACTTCCTCCATCCTCTTCAGTCAGGTGTGATATGAGTAGAGAGAGATTTCCTGGAGAGTGACCATTAACCAGCTGAACTCTGTTTCTGTACTGACCACTCTCAAGGGACATATCTTCCCATTTATTTGTGTTTCTGTTGTCTTTTCTCCAGACCAATCCCTCAGGTGTGGTGTGTAGCTCAGTGCAGTACCAGGGCAGCAGTGCTGACCCTCCTGTATGTGCAGTGATAGGCAATGGTGATCCACTGTTTGCATCTAGAGTGCAGGCTGCAGAAACAAACATCAGAAAGATCAAATTTATTGTAACTCTTTTTATAAAATCATGATAACAGTTTTTTTTTTTATATTTTAAGAATGTAATTTCAACCCATAGTTCCAGATAATTAGCACTTTTTTAAACTCTTTTCTAAACTCAAATCTTCTTTATAAACAAAGAAAGCGATACAGAAACAGATGAATATAAAGCATATCATTACTGTCCTTTATATCATGTAAAAAATTCAGAATAAATGGACCAGCAGAAGTGATTCCAAATGACATGCAGAAACAAACAAACAAAAAAAAAAAACGTTACTTTGACTTATATAAAAATGAAGTGTTTTGTTTGCTTGTTTGTTTTCCAGAGCAACATATACGTACACAAAACGCTGTTTGAATATATTACATGCTTAATGTCAAAATGCAACTCTGCTAATCACAATTTTTTTCATAAATTTGCATAATGTCAGTAACTCAGTAACACAATTAAAAAATGTCACTCACCTTCAGAGACATGAAGCCCAATGAAGAGAAGATAAAAAGTCAGCAACATTCTCACTAGTAAAACAACACTGAGTTCACAGCACACTGACAGCTCCACACCCAGCACTACACTAGCCCTGTATACCACACTGAGTACACAGCTCTCTCAGCAGCTCTTCACTGGAGTCTAACCCACTCTAATGTCCGTGCAGCTCACAGGAGCTGTGTTTAAATCAGCTAGACCGGAACTCTTCTGTCTTTTAGAGACTTTATCAGCAGCTTCTTCAGAATCACAAACCACACACAGCAACTGGTAGCTCCTCCGCTTCTTCATGATGCACTTCATGATACAGGTTGTGCATCAGCTTTTGTATTAAATTCATTTTGAAGTGCATTAGGAACTGCATTATATATATATATATATATATATATATATATATATATATATATATATATATATATATGTGTGTGTGTGTGTGTGTGTGTGTATACAAGAACTTTTTATATATGGATATGTTGCCATTTCTCAGCAGTCTTTTATTAATTTGTACTTATAATTTACAATCTCGTGTTTCAAAATTGTTTAAAGTAGTTCTCACACTTTGATGGTTAATAGCATGAGAACTACAACCATGTCTCATGTGCTTTTCTGCATCTTGTTTTTTTTGTTGTTTTTTTTTTTTTTCTCTGTGGTCTGGTTTGTTGTTCTCTCTGGCCTTTTTATGGTAATGACGTGACCTCATGGTTATGAATCATCTATGTGGTCTACATCTCTAAGTTCAAGTAGCTAGAAGAGTATCAAGTGTGGCTGCTGCTGGGAGGAGGGGCTGAGCTAAGCTGACTGTAAACCGCATGAGACCTCAGAGACACAAACACCAGAGTGACCCAGAGTGCGTTATTTACTCAAATGTGAATGCACATATGAAAAAAAACGTCTATTTGAAGTTTTACTTATTTCAGTCTTTTTTTAGAGGTCTTCTCACTGTCTCTCCTTTTCTTTGTCTGTCTACATGTGTATTCAAAAAAAGTATAGAGAAGAATATGTGACATTGTGGGATTGATTTTCATTCAAATGCCTTGGAAACTCCATGAGGTAATAGAAGATTTTAATAAAATAAATACGTCTGCTCCTGCAAAAACCTGAATCTGGGTAATGACAAGAGCCCAAACCCATTTCTTATTTTTACCCCTACCCCTCATCTTGCCCCTTGGAGTTGAGTTACAAGTGGTAGTACGGGTGTGGGAAAAATAGATTCTTAGATGCATCGCGATGCGGACGTGAATGATTCTGAATTGATTCACAAATGTCAAAAATCAATTTTCTAAATATTTAATTTATAACATAATGTTGACGGAATGCAAAAGGCGGAAGCTGGAAGTGCAGCGGCTGGACAGTCTGTGGCGGCACATGGATGAGTGAGAAATCCGACAGGCTCCCTCTGCATTAAAAGCCAGGTTAGATCAGAAGTGACAACACAAATGATAAGAAGAGCAAAAATCAAACCACCTTGGCAGCCACAACATTTAATGTCCAGTATGTCTCAGTATGTGTTAATGTCCTGCTATAAGTTATGTTAAAAATATAAATGAAAACACTGACTTACTTTGCTCTGCTTTAAGCTTTAGCTGTAGCCGCTTTCCTCCCATCTCCGCGAGAAAACTTTTCCTCTAAAGTAGATCAGTTTCTCGTAAAATGTCTCTCAAAGTTCATTTGTTTTACAAGGCTGAAGTCACTTCTTGAAGTCGCTTCATCTTCTTGTTCGAATGTTTCTGTTCCACCTTGCAATTCTGACTGAGGCGCCGAGTGTAAATGTGGCACGATTTAAGGTGGAACGGGAAAATTTGAAAGAGAAGCGACTTCATCTTTGCAACTTTTTAGTGTTTGACAGTCTCTTGTTGCAGATTTAGCTTGCAAGTAAACCAACTGCAGCGCTTATGAATGCGAATAACGCATCGTTGCTAGGTGACCTGCAGTCTGAACGCCAGCACTCAGTCGTTGCGAAACAGGGCTTTCGTGCTGTTACACAAGTCCCGAAGATATTTTACTGACACAGCGATCCTACTGACACTTCATCCTTCCCCTCTCTTTCAACACAAATCGGGACACCCTACCCCTAGATGTAAATGTGCTAATTAAATCAAATTAGACTAAAATTTTGATTTCGCTCATAATTTCATGACTTTTAAATGTATCTGTTTATTTCATTTCAGTTAAGGCAATCAAATATACAGAACGCAGTAGTATACTCAAAATAACAAAGTGCTTTCAGGAAGGCACAACACAGGGAAACAATAAAGTAAGAAACAATAAAGTAAGTTAACTTTTTAAGCATTATATGCTTTCCATATAATCCCCACCAAAACATATCATCCACCTCACACTAAACAGACTGTCCACCAGGTAATGTGGCTGTCCAGCTCAGCATCACCTGCAGTGGCTGGCCTGAGAAGCCTTGTAGCTGCATTGTATCATAGCTCTTGATGCTGTCCCATGCAGTCTCATAGTTGGGGTGTAGCTTAGCACTAGCAGCTTTTTGCTGTGGTGTCATGTAGCTCATGCATCCAGCCCAGAAAGCGTTGTAGCCTTATAAGAGTTCTTAGCCATATAGGAAGCTCCCAGTTAGCCTCATAACTGTGAGGGTGATGTCACTTAAGCAGCCAGCCAAAGAAACCCCTAAGCCACAAGAGAAAGTCATTTTATCTCAGCCGACATGTGGATCATTTCTTTTGTGTATTTCATGGTAATGGTATCATTCGCACTAAGATGTATATCATGCCCAGTATAGTGCCCAGTTGTTAACAGCAGCTGTCAGTGTCAGTGATTGTGCAGCAACAGATGGACTACAGTCTACAATGCTAAACCTACAGAAAAGTGCATCTGTATGGTAGATGCTTGTGAGTACGACTATTTTATTTGGTGTTTCTGTTATTTATAAATAAAATATATATATATATATATATATATATATATATATATAGAGAGAGAGAGAGAGAGAGAGAGAGAGATATTGAAGAAAGTTAACGAAATTTACAAAAACCACTTGCGTGCTAAAAGGCTTCTTTGCACAGTGAAATTATTCTTCAGATTGCTGTGTGACTTCTATACTGATTACAAAACAGAGGAGAGATGCACTAAGCCACCACCAGGGGGAGTCGCTTACAAAAGGGAGACATACAGGAGGAAGTGTGGTGCTTTGCTTCTGCTGTGGCTTCCGTTGTGTTTCCGGTTTCTGGTTAACTGACAAGTCATTTGAATGAGCTCCTGCTATAGAGCTGTGCCTGTGTAAGGGCTTGAGTGTTAATGTATAGCTTATAGGTGCTTTATTGTTTAGGATGAGATTTTCATAAAGAGAGCCTATATTGTAGCACTTTTATAGAAGTATACTGTAAACACTGAGCTAATGTGGCTGTTCTGAGACATAGCTCTTGTATATTATCTCTCTTATTGGAGAGAGAGGGTTATTTTTGTTGCCTTTGTTTTCTCCTGGTTTGCTTTAGCTAGGAAGTTAGAAATTGTATTTGCTTTTCTTTTGTTTGTGAGGTGAGTTAAATTTCCCTAAATCAAAGTTAGCTTTGTTTTGTTTGTTATTTTTCTCTCTTTTTTCTAGGTTGCAGCCCGACTAGGTCTTATAGCCTTGTAGAAGAGGGGGGGGAGACTGTAAAGGATGGCGCAATGAGCAATGCAATCACTCGGCATATAAAAATTGTGGACTCAATTTTCATTCTAACAACAGTAATGTAGGAATAAAGTCCTTGGGTAAGACTGTAAGCACTGTACCACTACAAGTTTCTATATTCAGAATCCAGGACAAGCTAAGGAAGAACTATCACCTACCAGTTTTCCCAATTTTTAGATAACTAGGCCATAAAACTTAATGAGTCTACGTTTATGCATTATACTTCACCAGGCTGAACTGAACATTTTACTTCACTAATCTGAATAGAGTTTTACAGATGTCTGATCAACATGACAGAAAAAAAGATGTTCAGGTTTGAGATAAAATGCATTAATTTGATAACTGCTTTTCATTGTGCTGCATTTTGATTGTGATGTATATTGTGCCACAGTAGATCTGCAAATTAGCTCATTCAAAAAAAACAAGTTGATTAAAAATGACAAGTCAATGAATGTTTAGCTGTAGCTTTATTTATTAAAATATTGATGTATTTGTGAATTTGAAAAGAAAAAAACATTTTGATGCGGTGAGTGGTGTTACTGGTTTAATCTGATGATGGCATATTCTGCCTTTTCTTCGACATCAGAAACTGTAGTTGTTGCAGTTGTGTTACTGTGGACTATAGTAGAGTACATCACTTCATCCTGTAGAAGAGCACAAATGTTAATTAACACACAACACTGACCCTTTAAAACCCTTCAGAGTTTGACTTAAACTACAAGGAGCAGCTTCTTCCTCAGTAGGAATAGGACATACAGATATGCACTGAGTGCCAGTTTATCAGGTAAACTCACTCACACTCACTCACACTGTACCTTCATCGATTAGTGAGCATGCGGACACAAACAGCTTGAGGATCAGAGGGGTCAAAGGAAAATGTTGAGAACTCAACAGGGTTTGTCTCAAATGGGCTTTAACTATCCAAGCCCAAACTGGCATCCAAGTTACTTTTGTATCATGCACTTTAGTATATTAATGCACCATGTCACAAAGCATGAACTGTCACCAAAGTCTTCCAGGAACATGCAAGTGATTTTACCAGCATCTTGTAGAATCCGTGACCAGAATGTATGTAATATCTAATGTTGGAACTGAGTGCATATCTTCCGAACTCACGGAAATGCAGCTGAAAGAGAAATTTTAAAAAGAACACTGTAGTGCTTACATCGTATGCCGTTATACCCCTAAACATATCATATTCCACTGACAAGTGCTATTTTGATATTGGCACTAGTGTTCTTTTTAAAATTTCTCTTTCAGCTGCGTTTCCACGGGTTAGGAAGATATAGTTCCAATTTCTCTTAGGAAAGATGGGAACATGACTAGATATGATTAGATAAGATGGGATAGGATGGAATGTGATGGTATCGGAAGAAATGTGATGGTATCGGACGAAATGTGATGAGACATGTTGGGATGTAAGAACTCGCCTGTGTTTTGTGCTCTGTCTTCATCTTTCCTAGCTCTTGGCTCTCTGTCTGCCCTCGACTCTGTCCTACAGAATGAACCCAGACAGAGTGAGATACAGATTTTGCACATATCTCAAAAGAGTGTGTACTAGTCTCTCTTTCTCTCTCTCTCTTTCTGTACCTCTGTATCTCCAGTAGATGACTCCTCCAAGTCCTAGCAGGAGAAGAAGAACAGGAATACAAATGAAGAAATAAATGGAATAATCTGTGTAAAGAAAGAAATTACACTGCTAAAGTTAGCATATTTGTACATATGTGTATGTGTGTGTGTGTGAGAGAGAGAGGAAGATAGAGTACCAGAATATATTTCTGTTGTTGGAAGAAAACCTCATATTTCCTACTTTACTTTTAATGTAAGACAGTGGAACCAGACTTGGAAAGAAGTCATTTTGTGTCATTTCTTTTGGCCTGTTCATCATGAAATTTACACACAATGTAAAGAGTAACAGGTAAGTAACAGTTGCTTTCAAGTTATGTCAAAAACTGAAAAACGTCAAAAATGGAGTACACCAGTATCACGCAATGATTTTTTTTTTTTTTACTGTGCAATGCAACACAACTGAATACTCAAACACACACACAAAAAAAAAGACAAAGCTGTAACATTCTGCTTTCAGCTGCAGTCTGTACTTACTATTAGATGCTTGAGATAAATGTGTGGTTGAAGTGGTTGGATTGGTGGGTACACTGACCCTTGCAGCAGATGTTGTAGTTTTAGGTGGACCCTCTGTAGAGAGAGAAGAGTTTGATAGTCAGTGCAGGAACAGAACAGCAGCAAACAGCTAACTGTAGATACACAGTAACATTAACACCTTTTTTAAAAGCCTTCATTAAAATGTACATATAATAATCCATAGACATTAATTCAATGTGACTACAGGACAATACAGCTGAACATGAACCTTTTTATGTATTTTTTTTATGTATGTTTCCCAATACACATGGACACACAAAAACACAAGCATAAACTTTCAACATAAGACTGATAAAATACATAAATAAATAAAAGATGGACTAAAGTACATACAGTAATGACAGGGTGAGGCTCTTGCAGAGATAATAAAGGCAATAAAGAGCAAGAAAGACATACACAAAAAAATTAAGTAGCCCTGGTAAAATAATGTTTTCTTGATTTTAGTTAATTCAGGTTTATTTATATATAGTTTTTTACAACAGACATCGTGACAAAGCAGATTTACAGAAAAATCCAGGCCAGAGCCCCCAAGAGCAAGCCGGTGGTGACAGTGGCAAGGGAAAAACTCCTTAAGAGCAAGAGGATGAAACAAAGTGAGGAACGAAGAATGAAAAGGGGAACTCGTCCTCCTCTGGTCAACACCGGATGGCAAAACAAAAAAAGCAGAGAATGAGATTTGACCATTAGTATAAGATATGAAAAAGGGAACAAAAGAAGAAGCAATGTCTATGATTAAAAAATGCAGCAGGATCATCAGATTTGAAATGTAATAAGAATAAAAACTGAGACAGTGTTTTACCTTTTACAGTCAGTCTGATGACTAAATGTGCACCTTTAACAGAGCACTCATAATCTCCTCCATCCTCTTTAGTCAGGTGTGATATGAGTAGAGAGAGATTTCCTGGAGAGTGACCATTACCCAGCTGAACTCTGTTTCTGTACTGACCACTCTCACTGGATATCTCTTCTCGTGTTTGTGTGTATGCGTTGTCTTTCTTCCAGCTGAATTCCTCAGGTGTGGTGTGTAGGTCAGTGCAGTAGCAGGCCAGCAGTACTGACCCTCCTGTATGAGCTGTGATACTCAGTAGTTTCTCTCTGTTCACCAGAGTGCAGCCTGTAAAAACACACATCAGTAAGAATAGATTATATAGTCTTTTTTAACACTTTTATTTTACCCACACATTTTAATGAAAATCAAAAAACAAATCTTACTTATAACTAAATTACATACACATGTTGTTGCTGTCCTTTATATATTTGAAACATTTCAGAATGAATAGACCAACAGAAATGGTCAATAATGACATGGAACAATTCTCATTATCCTTACATTAAAAGTAAAGAATATTTTTTGCCTTCTTCTGTAAAGTTACCATTTTAAAGATTTATTCACAGCAACATACATGAACATATATGTAAACATAATGCTGTTTTGAGTATATTACATGTCTAGTGTCAAAAATGCAACTTATGCTAAATGTAATTTTTGTCTGACACATAAATTTAGATTTGATTGACATCAGTAACAGTAAAAACATCACTCACCTTCAGAGACATGAAGCCCAATGAAGAGAAGATAAAAAGTCAGCAACATTCTCACTAGTAAAACAACACTGAGTTCACAGCACACTGACAGCTCCACACCCAGCACTACACTAGCCCTGTATACCACACTGAGTACACAGCTCTCTCAGCAGCTCTTCACTGGAGTCTAACCCACTCTAATGTCCGTGCAGCTCACAGGAGCTGTGTTTAAATCAGCTAGACCGGAAATCTTCTTTCTTTTAGAGATTGTATCAGCAGCTTCTTCAGAATCAGAAACTATGTACAATGACATTGTGGAGTCGTGAGAACACTTACTGTTTCCTCTTTGTGGTGAAGCATTTCACAACACAAAAGTGGGAACCAACCAAATAAAGAGAAGTCACACGCACCACTTTGTCTTTCTGATATGATCTCAATATAGAGCCGACTGTCTTTAGCTTTTATTTTATGTCTTAGGTTGCTTTCACATTATATACCTTGAACTGTCATATACCACTATATCCATTAACAGTCTAGAGTCCTGCTGGTATTCTCAGAGAGCTGTTACACGTATGCTCCACTGGTAGTTCCTCTGCTTTCTTGCAGTCCTCCATACTGCCTGGCACACCATGATGCAGTTTGTGCAGTCAGATTTATATCTGCTCTGGTTTTAATAGTATGCTTGTGTTTTTTGATCATTCCAGTCCATGGTAGTTCATAAATTCGCCCCTGTCGACGGTGTTAAATGCTAATGTGAATGACGGTGCTAATGTAAAAAACCTCAGCAACTTAGTATCTAGGGTTCTTTCCTTTTAATTATTTGGCCAAAACATGAGAGGAGAACTGGAAGCACTTTCCTTTAACTCTGACCTTCTGACCTTTCTTTATGAAAAATAGCTGCTGAAGAGGTGACCTAGGAGTGGTTTTTACCAGACATATCTTGATAAATAATAAAACATGAACATCAAGGAGCTGAACTGAGATGTGAACTTGAAGGGTTTCCTTCCAAAATGCATTATAGACCACTCTGTGATTTCCATTATACATCATCTGTCATTATCTCTAAAAAAACTTGCTATGTACAAAATTGTTACAAACAGATAAATAGCCTTTTCTCTGAAGATGTGGTAAATGTAGTCTTTCATGGGCCTTTATCTCTGGACATGGTATTTTCACCAATTTCACCAGTTTTCAGACCTTTGTCTTTTATTAAGAATTAATTTTGACTTTGATTGAAATGGATCCCTGACGTCTCATTCCCCCCTATTTGGCTATAGGAGTTAACTGTTTCATTTACTAATTAGTGGTAAAATGCATGAATCAGTAAATGGATTAAATTGAAATGAATGATCATCAGTAATCTCCAATCACATAAACAAACCAACAGTAACTACATAAGCGAGGCTAAAGCTGGCTTCTTATTTGTAGCTATGGACAGCTTTGTTGTCATTCCATCTGTGTACAAGTACACAGTAGAGTGAAATTACGTTCCTCCAGGACCAACATGGTGCAACATGGAACAAAATAGACAGTACACACAAAGTGCAAATGTGCAGCCATAAGTGAGCAAAACATTAAACTAGAAACAAGTACGATAAATAAAACAGACAATAGACACAGTAAACAGACAGGACAGTGCAGCGCTGACACAGCACTCATTTCTGAACATGAGGTAGTGAAGATAAGGTGCACATATTTAACATGCTATGATATGGATATATGCAGTCCGATCATGACACACGTGAGCGCAGCAGTGAAAAAAGTCCATGTGAGGGATGGATGGGGTCGTGCACAATGCTGGTGGCCTTGCAGATGCAGCATGTGGTGTAAATGTCCATGATGGAGGGGAGAGAGACTCCGATCATCTTCTCAGCTGTCCTCACTATTCGCTGTAGGGTCTTGCAGTCAGAGGCGGTTCAATTTCCAAACCAGGCGATGATCCAGCTGCTCAAAATGCTCTCCACAGTCCCCCTGTAGAACATGGTGAGGATGGGAGGGGGGAGATGAGCTTTCTTCAGGCTCCACAGGAAGTAGAGGCGCTGCTGGGCTCTCTTGGAAATGGAGTTGGTGTTGAAGGACCAGGTGAGGTTCTCTGTGATGTGAACACTGAGAAACTTGGTGCTCCTGACAATTTCCGCAGCAAAGCCATTAATGTTTAGTGGGGGGTGGTCACCTCACACTCTTCGGAAGTCAACAACCATCTCCTTAGTTTTCTCCACATTCAGACAGAGACTGTTGGTCCTGCACCAGTCCGTTAGCCGCTGCACCTCCTTTCTGTACGCTGACTCATTATTCTTGCTGATCAGACCCACCACAGTCGTGTCATCAGCAAACTTGATGATGTGGTTTGAGCTGTACTTTGCAGTACAGTCGTGAGTCAGCAGAGTGAACAGCAGTGGACTAAGCACACAGCCCTGGGGGGTGCCGGTGCTCAGTATGGTGGTGCTGGAGATGTTGTTGCCAATCCTGACTAATTGCGGTCTCTCAGTCAGGAAATCCAGGAAACAGTTACAGAGGGAGGAGTTCAGGCCCAGCAGGCTCAGCTTTCCAATCAGGTGCTGAGGGCTGATGGTGTTGAATGCTGAACTAAAGTCTATGAACAGCATTCTGACATAGGTGTCTCTATTGTCCAGGTGGGTGAGAGCCAGGTGGAGTGTGGTGGAGATGGCATCGTCTGTTGAGCAGTTGGGGCGATATGAAAATTGCAGTGGGTCCAGTGAAGGGGGGAGCTAGTCTTTGATGTGCCTCATGACAAGCCTTTTGAAGCACTTCATGATGATTGGAGTGAGTGCAACAAGATGGTAGTCATTGAGGCAGGACACTGGAGACTTCTTTGGTACAGGGATGATGGTGGTGGACTTTGGAACACATTGGAATGACTGCAGCACTCAGAGAGATGTTCAATATGTCCGTGAGAAAACAGCTGTCTGATCCTGGGGCTTTTCTTGAGTTGACTCCGTGTAGAGTTCTCCGCACATCAGCAGTGGACAGACAAAGTATCTGTTCATTTGGAGGAGGTGTGGTGTAGTTGGTGATGGCCTGGATACCCTGCCACATGCGCCATGTGCCAGCAGTGTCTTGAAAATGTTAATGGATTTTCTTTGTGTAGACGCGATCTGCCCCTCTGATGGCTTGGGAAATCTTGGCTCTTGCTGTTCTGAGGCCTGCCTTATCCCCTGACTTGAAGGCCTTATCGTGGGTTCTCAGCAGCATGTGCACCTCTGCAGTCATCCATGGCTTCTGGTTGGGGTGAGTTGTGATGAGTTTGGAGACAGTAACATCATCAATGCACTCGCTGATGTAGCCAGTCACTGATTCTGTGTAATCCTCCAGGTTGCTACATCTCTGAACATGCCCCAATCAGTGTGCTCCAAACAGTCCTGAAGAGCAGAGATAGCTCCTGGCGGCCAGGTTCTCACTTGCTTCTGGTCCAGTTTGGCATGTCTGATGAGTGGTCTCTATGCTGGAGTGAGCATCACAGAGATGTGATCTGAGTAGCCGTAGTAGGGGTGGGGCTCGCGCCGGGGATGTTTGTGTAAACAAGATCCAGCACGTTAGCACCCCGGGTTGCAAAGTCCACATATTGGTGGAATTTAGGGAGCACTTACTTCAGACAAGCATGGTTGAAATCTCCAGTGACAATATTCAGTCCGTCTGGGTGTGTGTTTTGGAGATCATTGATAGCGCTGTACAGCTCGTTCAGTGTGGCGTTAGCATAAGCCTTGGGAGCTATGTACACTGCTGATATGTACACTGTAGTCAGCTCTCTTGGCAAATAAAAAGGCCTGGCTCTGACAATCACAAACTTCACCAGCGGTGAGCAGGGACTAAAGACTAGCACTGCATTTTTGCATGTGGAGTCAGCCTTTAGCCTAGCATGCACCCCGGCTCACTTGACTAAATGAGTGATGTAAATGATCAAAAGCACAGCTTTCGCTACTCTGTAAAGCATGAATAAATATGATAAACTCATTAACTGTTGAGTTCTAGGAGTGATTTTTGCATTCATTTTCAGTTCCACTTTGGTGAACCTACATATAAAAATGTGTAGAACTTAAAAAAAAATAAATAAATAAATACTGTGGATTTTTTTTATTTGTTTTTGTCAGTTTTGGGTCCTTTTCAGAAAAGTCATAAAACTTCAAGGAAAAATGTTGGTCTTTACTGCCTCTAAGTTTTAAAAGGTAAGAATGTAAGAATATAAGAATATACAGTAAATGTTTTCAATTTCTTAACATTGTTTCATTTACATTTGTTCAAAATAAACCTGTTTTTCCACCCATATGTTGATGTTGATTTTTCATGTTTTTTATATTTTATTACAAAAAAAACAAAAAAAACAGATAGCACTATTATTTATAAGTATGATCTAGCAGAGGTAAATGATAAATATCAACCATATATGCTGTCTTTATTGCTCACAAACATTGGCTGAGTAACCAAAACATGAACACCACACAAGGGTTAAATTTAGTTGTTTTAATGTTCTCATTGATTCCGTGTTGAATTATGGCCAAAAACATTGATTTATGGTCAGTGTTGAATAATCAACATCGAACCAATAGGGATATTTAAAATTATGTATTTTGGACCAAGAAATTTTAAAGAACCATTTACTTGCTAAAAGGGTTCTTTGCATGGTGAAATCGTTCTTCAGATTGATGAAGAATGTGTTGTGTATGGTTCTATGCAGAACCTTTCTGAAAAGGAATCTATTTAGCGACAGAAAGAGTTTTTCTATTTTTACATTGTGTTATGACCCTGTGGGTCATGTTTTTGGAGTGTGTCTTCTTCTGTATTGACAGAACAGAGGGGAGATGCACAAAGCCACCACCAGGGGGAGCCGCCTATAAAATGGAGATGTCCAGGAGGAAGTGCGGTGCTTTTCTTCTGCCGTGGCTTCCGTTGCATTCCCGGTTCCCTGACAAGTCATTTGAATGAGCTTCTGCTATAGAGCTGCAGTCTGTGTAAAAGCTTCAGTAATAGTGTATGGCTTATAGGTGCTTTGTTGCTTGGGATGAGATTTTCATAAAGGGAGCCTATGTTGTAGCACTTTTATAGAAGTATACTGTAAACACTGAGCTAATGTGGCTGCTCAGAGACATAGCTCTTATATATAATCTTTATAGGGTTATTTTTGTTACCTTTGTTTACTCCTGGTTTGCTTTAGTTAAGTTACATTAGAAAATCTATTTGTGTTTGTGAGGTGAGTTAAATTTCCCTAAAACTCAGTTAGCTTTGTTGTGTTTGTTAATTTTTCCTTTTCCTCCCGTAATGTTCCATTTATTCTCATTTTCTAAAGAGAGAACTCTGCCTAAGTCCTTGAACTACTAAAGAAAATAAAACCAATTTGTTATTAGAGCAAAATTGGTTGTACGTATGTGTGAGTTGGAGAACCAGGAGGTTAAAGTCCTTCAGTAATACTCCAAGCACTGGACCACTGCAAGTTACTGGATTAAGAATCCAGGACAAGGTTAGGAACAACTGCTTTAGTTGACCTACCATTCCTTTTTGCCTATTTTTAGCTAGCCATAAAATGTAATGAGTCTACATTTATGCATTTTACTTCACCAGGTTGAACTGAACATTGTACTAAACCAGATCGGACCAATGATGGACATTAGGTCAGAAGTTTTAAGGGAGAAAATGAACAAGGTATCAAGAAAAATGCATAACATGAAGAAAAACAACAGCCTACAAAGTAACAGAGGCTAGGCTACGATATGCTGTGCTGAGCTATGGCTATGAGCATAAGCAAAAATACAGGAAGAGAGACTGCTGGTGAAAGCTAAAGGCTCAAAATTCCTTCAGATAGAGGACCAATCAGAACAGAGGATTTTGTTTACAGCTGTCTGACCAACATGACAGAAAAGAAGATGTTCAGGTTTGAGATAAAAATGTATTGGTATAATAACTTGCTTTCATTAAGCTGCATTTTGCTTGTGATGTAGCTCATTCAAAAAACAAATTGATGAAAAATGACAAGTCAATGAATGTTTAGCTGCAGCTTTATTTATACATATATATGAGTAAAACTAAGAAAAGGAAAAATCACGAAAAAAAAATACATTTTTTTTTATTTCGGTTAGAGGTGTTGCTAGTTTACTCTGATGGTGGCGTATTCTGCTTTTTCTTCAATGTCAGTGACTGTGGTTGTTGTTGTGGGTGTAACTACATTACAGTACACCACTTCATCCTGTAGAGGAATCACAAATGTTAATTAATACACAACACTGACCCTTTAAAACCACTTCAGAGTTTGACTTAAACTACCAGGAGCAGCTTCTTCCTCAGTAGGAGTTAACTGGGTAAACTCACTCACATTCACTCACACTGTACATTCATTGATCAGTGATGATATGGACAAAAACAGCTTGAGGATCAGAGAGGTTATAGGAGAACACTAAGAACTTAACAGAGTTTGTCTCGAATGAGTTCTAACATTCAAAGCCCATGTTAGCAGGAAATGATGTAAAGCAAATAACAACAAGGTGGGCACAGGACCATTAAAAATGAACCACTTAGAAACTGAATAAGTTTTATAATCAAACAAACCCAGTTTCCTGTTGCTTCATGCACTTCAGCAAATGAATGCATCATGTCACAAAGCTTGAATTGTCACCAAAAGGTGCAAGTGAGTTTTTAACATCTTGTAGAAGTTATGACCAGAATGTATAACACAGTCCTATTAAAGTGGCATCTCAGTGTAATATTGGGATTGAGTACATATCTTCCTAACTGACGGAAATGCAGGTGAAAGAAATATGTGGACAGTGAATAGAACATTGTAGAGCTAATTTAAAATGATATTTGTCAGTGGAATATGATAACATTTAGGGATATAATGGCACATGTAATGTGACAAGATATGATGGGTTATGATGGGACATGATTGAATATGATTAGATGTGATGGGATATGATAGTATATGACTGAATGTGATGAGATATGATGGAATATGATGGGATAGGAAGAGATGTGATGAGACATGTTGGGATGTATGAACTCACCTGTTTTTTCTGCTCTGTGTTTGTCCTTGTTTGCTCTCGACTCCATCCTGCAAAATGAACCCAGACAGAGTGAGACACAGATATTGAACATATCTCAAAATAGTGTGTACTAGTGTGTGTGTGTGTGTGTGTGTGTGTGTGTGTGTGTGTGTGTGCGTGTGTGTGTACCTCTGTATCTGCAGTAGATGGCTCCTCCAAGTCCCAACAGAAGAATAAGTACAGGAATCAAGATAAAGAAATGCATGGAATCACCTGTGTCTAGAAAGAAATTAGTAAGTTTGAATATGTGTAAATATGTGTGTGTGTGTGTGTGTGTGTGTGAGAGAGAGAGAGAGAGAGAGAGAGTAGTTGTAGAATATATGCTTGATACAGCAGTATCACACAAAAAAATCACATTTTTAACTGTGCAACACAACTGAACATTTAGAAAGGTTGTGATTATTTTGAACAACATTCAGAGAACATAAACAATCACCACATAAACATGACAAAGCTGTAACATTTAGCTTTCAGCTGCAGTCAGTGTGCTGTACTTACTATTAGTCCCTTGGGATGAATGTGTGCGTGAAGTGGTTGGACTGGTGTGCACATTGACCACTGCAGTAGATGTTGTAGGTTTAGGTGGACCCTCTGTAGAGAGAGAAGAGTTTAATAGTCAGTGCAGGAACAGAACAACAAACAGTAAACAGTCACTCGAATATCAATGTTAATCTATAGACATTAATTCCGTGTGACAATAGAAGGTGATTAAAGCTAAACAGCAGAGACACGTATAATAAATATCTTACAGATTTCCAGCTGGATCAGGTTAAATTTTAGTTTTGAGATGATAGTATGAATATTGAAGCAAACATAATAAACCCAGTCATCCATGTGATGTAAAACAACATGAGAGTCATTGAAACAGGTGACCTTCTTCTATTGCTTCAAAGTCCAGTTTAAATTTTTATTGTAGGCAGTTTCAGTGGTGGACAGAAGTTAGCATGGGGTCTCTGACCAGTCAACGGTTATGTAGCACTATATACAGCAGGGTGCAGACAGGATAGTGTTTGTCACCCTTGCACATCACTAAACCATGGCTGCACACCCACCTGTTGCCGGTTCATGGCAACAAATCGACCATGAGAACTGATCATTTGCTCAGCATCTAATATGTTCTAGACCTTGACACACATCACTGCTATGAGATAATCAACATTATTCAGTTCATCATGTGGTCATAATACTTTGATTCACTGTACTTATTATGTGTTTAATGGATTTTGTAGTTTGACTTTAACTGTATTGAGAAAAGAGACAGACTTGGATGTTTAGCAGAAAGTACATTAATGTGCACACACACACAAAAAAGAGGGAAAGTTTGAGACAGAACATTCATCACAACAGTGATAAACAAATAAATACATGAAATCTCATGGAGAAACATGAGATAATAAACAGAGCTAACAAGACATACAATCATGTGCAGTTTGAAAACCCCTGACCAAAAGACATGTGAAAATGAGACGTGACAAAGTGAAAATAAGTCACAGAACAATCTTAAATATGACATCTTCTGCACATTTTAGTTTAACATATGGAAAGAATATATGATTTGGCCAAAGTCACTCAGCTCTTCACACCCGTCTTTTTTCTCCACATCCAACCGGAATTTTTCATTTCATGTTTAATTCCTCAATATTTTAAATTCCCAAATAAGCAGTAACTTTGCCTTAAAATGTGCAGAAACTGAAAAATTTTCCAAAAATACAAAAAGCAGCAACATCTTAAGTTCAGCTGCAGTCTGTGTGCTGTGCTTACCATCAGGCTTTTGATACGGTTGTGTCGTTGAAGAAGTGTGTACATTGACCACTGCAGTAGGTGTTGTAGATTTAGGGGGACCCTCTGTAGAGAGAGAAGAATTTAACCATCAGTGCAGAAACAGAGCAACAGCAAACAGCTCACTGTAGATACACAGTAACATGAATACCTTTTAACCAGAACAGGGTTAAATAAAATATACATAAAATAATCCTTAGACATCAATTCAATGTGACTAACAGACAAAACAGCTAAACAGCAGAGAGAGGTTTTAACACTTACCTAAAAAAGCATCAGTTAGATTAAATTAAATTTAGCTTTGAGACTAAATAAGTTATGTTCTGTATTATTGTTTTAGAAACGGTATAAAGAAGAAACAAAGTGATCTATATGTTTAGGAAGAATGTAATAGTTTCAGCCTTGGTTCCAATTAATGGGCACATCAGAATCACCCCCCCCACATACACACACACACACACACTCCTCACATGTTTGTAAATGTATGTTTACTACATTACTACACTACACTACTATTAGTAAAATTAATAATATGCTAATATGCCTGGAAAATGTTACAAGAAGGACTTTTGAGTTTATCATCCCAATTATATTATATAATTTTCTACATTTATTAATACCAATATGATTGATGACATGGTTTTGACTTTGAATAATTATCTGCAAATACAGCACTCAGTATTACTGAAAATGTGTTCATGTGTATGATGCGTTTGTGGGACGCATTGAGATGAGGGATATATTCTTTGTTTACTATGTGTTTAGTTGATTTGCATGTTTAAAAAATGGGAAAAAATACACATGAACACACACAAGAACACGAAACAGAGATGTGAACTTTCAACATAAGACTGATAAAATATATAAATACATAAAAGATGAACTAAATGTTTAACAATAAACAAGTGCACACAGTCATGACAGGATGAAGATCATGCAAAGATGATAAAGGAAATAAAGAGCAAGAAAGGCAGACATATATATATATATATAGACATGAGAGCCATAAGACATAAGAATGTAAACTTAGACAGTGTTTTACCTTGTAAAGTGAGTCTGATGACTAAATGTGCATCTTTAACAGCACACCAGTAATATCCTCCATCCTCTCCAGTCAGGTGTGATATGAGTAGAGAGAGATTTCCTGGAGAGTGACCATTAAACAGCTGAACTCTGTTTCTGTACTGACCACTCTCACTGGATATCTTGTCCCGTGTGTGTGTGTATCTGTGGTCTTTCTTCCAGCTGAATCCCTCAGGTGTGGTGTGTAGGTCAGTGCAGTAGCAGGGCAGCAGTACTGACCCTCCTGTATATGCAGTGATATCCAGTAGTCGTTCACTGTTCAGCAGAGTGCAGCCTGCAGAAACACACATCAGTAAGATCAGATGTACTTACTTGTAACTAAAGAAAACTTTCATTGTTACACAAAAGGTTTCATATGAATGTTGTTGCTGTTCTTAATATATTTCAGAATTAACTGACTGAAAGAAGCAGAAGTGGTCAATAATAACATGGGAAAAAATCATATTGACTTACATTAAAAGTAAAGAATATTTTTGCCTTCTACTGTACTACCATATTAAAGATTTTTTTTCACAGAAACATACATATATATATATATATATATATATATATATATATATATATAATGCTGTGTTTGAGTATCTTACATGTCTAGTCAAAAATGCAACTTATGTTAAATGTAATTTTTGTCTGGCACATAAATTCAGATTCGATTGACATCAGTGACAGTAAAAACATCACTCACCTTCAGAGACACGAAGCCCAATGAAGAGAAGATAGAAAGTCAGCAACATCCTCACTAGTAAAACAACACTGAGTTCACAGCACACTGACAGCTCCACACCCAGCACTACACTAGCCCTGTATACCACACTGAGTACACAGCTCTCTCAGCAGCTCTTCACTGGAGTCTAACCCACTCTAATGTCCGTGCAGCTCACAGGAGCTGTTTTTAAATCAGCTAGACTGGAACTCTTCTGTCTTTTAGAGATCAGCAGCTTTTTCAGAATCAGAAACTGCATACAGTGACATTGCGGACTCTGAGTCATGAGAACAGTTACTGTTTCCTCATTGTGGTGCAGCATTTCACAATACAAAAGTGGACATGAGAAACAACCAAATAAAGAGAAGTCATACACATCACTTTGTCTGTCTGATATGTTCTCAGTTTAGAGTCATTTGTCTTAGCTTGCTTTCATGTTATTACCTTGACCTGTCATTTACCACTATATCCATTAACAGTCTCCAGTCCTGCAGGTATTCCCAGAGAGCTATTGCACGTATGCTCAACTGGTAGTTCCTCTGCTTTCTTGCAGTCCTCCATACTGCCTCGCACTCCATGATGCAGTTTGTGCAGTCAGATTTATATCTGTTATGGTTTTGATTGTATGTTTGTGTTTTTTTGGGGGAGATCAATCCATTTTTAATGCATTAGGTATTACCTTGTATATACAATAAATAACTAACAAAATAAATAAATAAATAAATAATTAAACACTTGGCCATAAAAAACATGAGAGGAGAACTGGAAGCACTTCGCTTAAGCTCTGACCTTCTGACCTTTTTATGAAATATAGCTGCTGAAAAGGTGACTTAGGAACGATCTTTACCAGACATAGTCTTGATAAACAATGAAACATGAACATCAGGGAGCTGAACTGAGATCTGAACGTGAAGTGTTTCCTTCCACAATGCATTACAGACCACTTTGTGATTTCCATCATACATCTTCTGTCATTCTCTTTAGAAAACGTGTTATATACACAATTGTTGAATAGCATTTTCTCTTGTTTCCTGAAGATGTGGTAAATGTAGTCTTTCATGGACCTTTATCTCTGGACATGGTATTTTCACCAATTTAACCCTCACAACTCCCCAGTCACATAAACAGACTAACAATAATTACGTAAGCAAGGCTAAAGTTGGCTTCTTATTTGTAGCTATGGCCATTGTTATAAAGTTCTGGAAGTACAAGTGGCTAAGGAAAATCTTGACTAGACTACACATTTATTCCTGGCTTACTGTAGTACAACAGCAGTTATCATTCCGTGTTTTTTGCTATACAATGAGCAGCAGCCAGTAATCATGTTAGGGTCTTTGTTTTTAACTGTACAGAGCAGCTGTTTTTAAAGCAATGCTTCAGCAGAGAGCTGATATTAGTGTTGTTTTCAGTAGCTCAGTGGCAACCATAAACATCAGCTAACCTTCCTTCCTTTATCGCTTAGTAACGAGAGACTCATTATGGTGTAGTGATCCACAGTTTTCACTAGAAATTACAAATTCATTGTAAGAGATTGTTGTGCCTTCAAAATCACTCTGGAATTCCATTCTGTGATTTGCATGCTAAGAGATCCATTTTGTATGAGTCTCTAAAGCTGAGCTTGTGCCCATTCACATTAGCTGGATCATGTGGGTTCCTTTCTATACCAAACCTCTCTTGTCACCAACCCTTCCCCTGGAGATATACTTGCCTTTAGAGTTTAGTTCCAAGCTGGATCTAACATGCAAGGGGGCGGCACGGTTGCGCGGTGGGTAGCGCTGTCGCCTCACAGCACGGCCAGGTGACCAGGGTCATTTCTGTGTGGAGTTTGCCTGTTCTCCCCGTGTCTGTGTGGGTTTCCTCCCACAGTCCAAAAACATGCAGTCAGGCCAACTGCACATACTGAAATTGCCCCTAGGTGTGAGTGTGTGTGTGTGTATGTCTGTCTGTCTGCCTGCCCTGTGATGGACTGGTGACCTGTCCAGGGTGTATCCTGCCTTCCGCCCAATGACAGCTGGGATAGGCTCCAGCACCCCACCGCGATCCAGAAGGCTAAGCAGTTTAGATGATGTACGTATGTGTATGTATGAATTCTGCAAGTAAGACTTTATTACAACCATAATAAAAGGCAACGTATAAAAAGATGTGGTCAAGCAACAAAGACTAATACAAAATATATACAAAGTCATTGACAGAGGCTAATATAAAATAAATATAGTATAAAAGGACTTGGCAGAAAAACGGTAATATTGCATAGGAGCATTTTTGCACAAACATGGGTAAAATGATCTACACTTATGATATAAACAGAATTTACAGTCTAGAAATGCTAAAGCATGACAAATGCCAGTAACAACAGGTTCCTCAAGTGTATAGTTCCATAAGCACATTCATGCAACAATTTGGTGAACCACTGTTCAGTTGCCCTGATTAGTTCATTGTTTTGATAGTCAATATGTGATCTACTGACCAAATGTCTACATCAGTAAGTGATCTGCTGGTCTCTGTTGGTCTTCTTCTCTACTGCACACTCACTGTTTCATCTGGATCAGCAGTACGGTAGTGAGCATTGGCCAGAACTGGCACTGATGTAAGCGAACAAAGGGAACAAGATTGAGAAAATAATGAGAAAATATTCATGGTGAGAAAACTGAAAGGTAAAATAATTTGGTAATTTGATTAGCTGTTTATATGTTACCTTTGGTTTTCTTGAAAAGAAACACGAGAGCAAACACAATGTGGAACATGAGTGTGGCCACAACAGCAACGGGGAAGTAGGTCACACCTAAACAATCATAGCACCATGAATCATATTGAGCAATTCTGTTCTACCCTCATGTTAAATAATAAAAAATACTTAACATTGTTTTTGACATGAAAACATGCTTAAGAAGTTTTCTTTTGGGGGTCTCACAGTTACAAAACCTGGTTAAATATGATGGGTTTCTATATATACTGTACTGTGCAAACGTCAGAGGCCACCCTTCATTTATTTTCATTTAAGGACTGGGTGCTCCCTTCCGAGAACAGCAGCAGCTTCTTTGATTGATTTGCAATGTTGCCTCTGCATTATCTTATATTTAATCTTCTCAGAAATATTTAGTGAAAAATGAATACATTAAGGCTTCTTTGGGTTTTACTGAATCAAAAAAATAAAAAAAGAGGAACAGAGTGTTGGGGTATTTGGGACTCCCAGCAATGAGGAAATAAAGACAATCTCACCATAACATTTAATTAATTTCATGTGTGTGATACAAATGTCTTAAAGCATTGCATGAGGGATGGTGGAAAAGAATAACTGATTAATAACTTGAAGAAAAAGCTGAGACTCAATTGACATATTCATCGGTGGTTGGACAAGCTTTATGTAATGCTGGCAAAAATCCCAATGAATCTAACGAGAGGTTCTCAGCATGTTTTGTGGTGAATTACGGCATAATGCTTCTAGTTTAAAATGCCATCTTGCCAAACTGGACTGGACTAGGTTGCTGTAGAAATGGTTTGGGTAAGGTCTGGGTAAAGCTTGAAGGTTTGGATAAGTTTGAATTGACAGTGAACAAAGTGCTCGGTTTACACTTTTGTTGGGTCTGCAAAAACACACTTTTTGAGACATTATATTTCTCAGACTGAAGAATGCAGATAGTATTTCATTACATACCTGCCAGTCTAATGTCTGAGACTGGTGCTGCTTCTGTAACAGGTCCTCTTAGTGAAGTCATCAGAATGTTTGTGGTTGTTTTTGGCAGGACAGTAACTTAAAAAACAGACAGTATCTTTAGGAACAGTTATTTGAAACACTAATGTGAAGAAACTGCTGCTTAATTAGCTATAAAATGAAAATTGTCATCCCATGTTACTTTGGGGTAGTGCTGGGCTGGGTGCCTGTTCAATATAAGAGGGCATTTGCCTGAAACCTATACTGTAGCCGTAGTAACCACAGTCATCTGTGCTTAGTTCTAAAAAGGTTATTAAAGTTAAAGGTAAATGTAAACAACTGTGGTAAATTAGTTACTAATTATATCATTAGTATATATAATATAATAATTATATTTTGACATAATTTGAAAATACCTGTTGCTCTTTACATTGTGTGTAAATTCTCCTGTAAAGATATAGGTATAAGTATAGATATTATTATTATTATTATTATTATTATTATTATTATTTTCTTCTGGTTATGGTGAAGTGAGCTAACTGCTGGTTGTTATTGTCACTAAGGTGATGTCTCTAGGACATAATAATATGTCAGTTTCATACCTCTTACAATGGATTTTTGCACACCCATATCAGATGCATAGTGGTGACACTTGTACACTCCTCCATCCTCTGCAGTCAGATGTGGTATGATTAGAGAGAAATTTCCTGTAGAGACATCATTAACCAGCTGAAATTCACTTCTTACTTTTTTGTTCTTTTGGTCTGCTTCTGCTATGTTGCCTGATATGCCATCTTTATACCATAGGAAACCCCAAGGTTCCTCTGAAAAGTCATCACAGAAGCAAGGCAGCAAGGCTGAGTCTCCTACATGTGCGGTAATTTCCACATATTGATGTCCAACACTGCAGAGTGTAGAAATACCTATAGAAATAAACACACAGAATTTCCTTCATTAATCTTCAGAGTTCTGTGACACATTGAAAAAAAAAATAAAAACATAAAAAATCTTAGCAAGTGTCTCTAATAACTGTGTAGTTATACATTAATGATACACACAACAACAATAGACCTGCTGGTGATGTATTCACTGTTACAAATGGGTTTTAGAATTGCAGCTCATGTAAATACAACTGAAGTATTAACTTAGTATGACACTAGAGTCACAATAATTACACAAGTGTATATATGCACGTGATACAAGTGTATATATACATTATAACTCAAGTTGTAAGCATAGTTTCTCATGCAATTACACAGGAGTAATAGAGTGAATTGCTCTTTGATTACTAATACTCTTTATATATAAATACTCTTTAAATGCATAATAGAATAATTTCAAGACCAAACTTTGGTTAGGTTGCTATGTCACAACAAGTCTTGTAAAACAAAATAGAAAGTTCACACTTTTTCACACTTTTTATGTGTAACTACATAATAGATAATGTGCTGTTGAGTGAATAATAGTATTTTTGGTATGGTAGACTCATGAACAGAGACGTTAACCAGTTCCAATGATTTTTTCAAGGCTTTAGCTGGTACTCTAGGGTTCTTGTTTACTTCATTTAGTGCTCTGCACTGTGCCTTTGGAGTGATCCTGGATCCTGAGTAAACATGATACTAAAATACCTCCACAAATTTGTCTAACAAATATTTTATAACACTTTCCAGTGTTATGTAAATCAATAACTATTGATAGTAGGTCTTCTGAGATCTATTTGTTCACATCAACAGATGTGGATTGAAAAGTCAAAATGTAATGTAGTCAATGTAGTTCTAACCACACTCCTAGTCTCATTGGACTCCAGGTTTGCTAACTCCTAACTCCAATGCGCTTTTGTTGAAGTCATTAGCCTAGGGGTTCACATACTTTTTCCAGTCTACACTGTATTCAGTTTTGGAATAAATAAAATAATAAAATAATTTAAATAAAATAATCTTAAATAAAATCATTTGGAAAAATAATACATTATTTTTTGCGTAATTAGCTTAAACAGATTGTGCTTGCTCTTGATTGTAACAAATAAAGACCCGACCATATTTTAAGATGATTTTTTACATAAATGCAGGTCACTGAAAAGGGTTCACATCCTTCTTCTCACCACTGTATGTTTGCTTACAATCTGTCTATAGATATCTGAAGCTAA